>NC_090231.1:71492-169271 GCF_024489055.1 Chanodichthys erythropterus | reverse complement strand
GGCACTCGGTTGCTAGGGTGCTGCTAATCTTTGGTTGCTAATGTTGCTAGGCGGTTGCTATGGTGTTCTTTTGCTACTTCAGAAACAGCAATAGCAAGTAGCAATTAGCAACCGCCTAGCAACCGAGTGTCGAATTTTGCCACTGCAAGCACCATTCACATTTTCTTCAGGAAATGTACATTCTAGTATTGTAATTACTATTCACCTGAACAAAACTTTGGCGCGTAACTCGTCCCGCACCGTTTGTCGTAGACCCACAAATGAGGTGTCAAATCGACCGGCTTATTGAGGAGAGGTGTGCTATGACTTTTCTAAGTGATCGGGTGTACGATGTTCGCACAGCGTACGATAAAAACGGCTGAAAAACTCCCATAGACTTAACATTGGGTCAAAATCTGTGAGATTATATCTTTGGATCAGAAGGTCATAGAGACTTGGGGCTGGGCTAATTGATTCGGCCAGCCAATAAGTAGTGACACAGCAACTTCATAGCCACGCCCTAGCAACCAATTACAACACCCTAGCAACCGGTGCCGAATTTTGCCACTGCAAGCACCATTCACATTTTCTTCAGGAAATGTACATTCTAGTATTGTAATTACTATTCACCTGAACAAAACTTTGGCGTGTAACTCGTCCCGCACCGTTTGTCGTAGACCCACGAATGAGGTGTCAAATCGATCGGCTTATTGAGGAGAGGTGTGCTATGACTTTTCTAAGCGATCGGGTGTACGATGTTCGCACAGCGTACGAAAAAACGGCTCAAAAAAGTCCCATAGACTTAACATGGGGGCCAAATCTGTGAGATCATATCTTTGGATCAGAAGGTCGTAGAGACTTGGGGCTGGGCTCGTTTGACTCGGCCATCCAATGAGTAGTGACACAGCAGCTTCATAGCCACGCCCTAGTAACCAATTACAGCACCCTAGCAACCGGGTGCTGAATTTTGCCACAGCAAGCACCATTCACATTTTCTTCAGGAAATGTACATTCTAGTTAATGGTGCTTGCCAAAGGCAAAGCTCCATTCTTATTCTTCTGCATACTTATTATTCTTCTTCTTCTTCTTCTGGACACAATTTCTGCGCGCTACTCCTCCCGCAGTTTTTGTCATAGACCCATGAATGAGGTGTCAAATCGACCGGCTCATTGAGGACAGGTGTGCTATGACTTTTATAAGCGATCGGACCAACGATTTTCGCACAGCGGTCGAAAAAGCGGCCAAAAAAGTCCCATTGACTTACATTGAAAAATTCAAATTCACGAACATTCCGTCTCTCTCAACTGTCACTTTCTCACACACACTCACACATGCAGGCCCTTAAAAGCCTTTCTCTCTCAGACACAGACACTCATTTTCTTCCACTTTTATTTCTGCGCTACTCCTCCTCCCGCAGTGTTTGTCCTAGACCCATGAATGAGGTGTCAAATCGACCGGCTCATTGAGGAGATATGTGTTATGATTTTTATAAGCGATCGGACCAACGACGTTCGCACAGGGGGCGAAAAGCGGCCAAAAAAGTCCCATTGACTTTCAATTGCGGAATCTTCATATATTTGTATTTCAACTGTCACTTTCTCACACACACTCACACAAGCAGGCCCTTAGAAGCCTTTCTCTCTCAGACTCAGACACTCATTTTTCTTCCACTTTTATTTCTGTGCGCTACTCCTTCCGCAGCGTTTGTCCTAGACCCATGAATGAGGTGTCAAATCGATCGGCTCATTGAGGAGAGCTGTGCTATGACTTTTATAAGCGATCGGGTGTACGATGTTCGTCAGGCGGGCGAAAAAGTAGCGAAAAAAATCCCATAGACTTTGCATTGCGACAAACTTTGACGAGTCATTGTTCCGAGCGAGAATTTCGTAGAAACATGTGGGTTACCACGTTTGAAGAGGCTGGCAAGCTCTGTCAGCCCATACCTCAATATGGGGTGTAAGTTGTACCCCTGGGGCGCAAGAGCTGCCCAAAATTGCCCCATAGACATACTATGGTGAAGCCGTGCCCATGAACCAGGAAGTACTGTGTTTTTCCTACTATGGGAAATTACATAGGGATTTTTGTATTGAACATAACTCTGGATTGCAGTGTCATAGAGACAAGGGGGTGGGCTCATTTTACTCAGGCAACCAATCAGTCTCTCCGGATCATTGTGAAGCTATCAAGCCACGCCCTAGCAACCATATAGAGCACCTTAGTAACATGCTCCATAGACTTCCATTGAAAAAGATCAAAGGAATATCTTTGGATAGGAGTGTCGTACAAACATGAGGGTGGGCTCATTTGACTCGAGGCAGCAAACTGCCAATCACAAATCACCTTAAAGACATCATAGCCACGCCTTAGCAACCATTTAGAGCACCCTAGCAACCCAAAGCATAGGCAGATATCTTCAAATCTGAATATCATAGAGGCATAGGGGTTGGTTTATAGCATTCATACTGGCAAGCAGCCTTTGGTTTATCATTACTGGCAGCTGCCAAGCCACTCCCTAGCAACCAAACAGAGTACCTTAGCAACCGTTTAGCAAAATATCTATATCTCTGCATCAGAGCATCATAGAGACATGGCGGTTGGCTCTTTTGACTCATGCTAGCAAACTGGACTTCCAACATGCTACACATGCTAGCAGTTAATAGCTACATGCTAATAGTGATTAGCTAAGTGCTAAAGTGGGCAGAGAACACGCCAGGAACTCTATAGAAACTCCACAGTAACTATCTGTGACAACTACCAACCACCTAGCAACACCCTAGCAACCACCCAGGTTACCATAGCAACCGCCTAGCAACCACCCAGAACACCATAGCAACCGCCTAGCAACACCTTAGCAACCACCCCAAGTACCTTAGCAACCGCCTAGCAACCGAGTGTCGAATTTTGCCACTGCAAGCACCATTCACATTTTCTTCAGGAAATGTACATTCTAGTATTGTAATTACTATTCACCTGAACAAAACTTTGGCGCGTAACTCGTCCCGCACCGTTTGTCGTAGACCCACAAATGAGGTGTCAAATCGACCGGCTTATTGAGGAGAGGTGTGCTATGACTTTTCTAAGCGATCGGGTGTACGATGTTCGCACAGCGTACAAAAAAAATGGCTGGAAAAACTCCCATAGACTTAACATTGGATCAAAATCTGTGAGATCATATCTTTGGATCAGAAGGTCATAGAGACTTGGGGCTGGGCTCTTTTGATTCGGCCAGCCAATAAGTAGTGACACAGCAACTTCATAGCCACGCCCTAGCAACCAATTACAGCACCCTAGCAACCGGGGCCGAATTTTGCCACTGCAAGCACCATTCACATTTTCTTCAGGAAATGTACATTCTAGTATTGTAATTACTATTCACCTGAACAAAACTTTGGCGCGTAACTCGTCCGGCACCGTTTGTAGTAGACCCACGAATGAGGTGTCAAATCGACCGGCTTATTGAGGAGAGGTGTGCTATGACTTTTCTAAGCGATCGGGTGTACGATGTTCGCACAGCGTACAAAAAAAACGGCTGAAAAAACTCCCATAGACTTAACATGGGGTCCAAATCTGTGAGATCATATCTTTGGATCAGAAGTTCGTAGAGACTTGGGGCTGGGCTCTTTTGATTCGGCCAGCCAATAAGTAGTGACACAGCAGCTTCATAGCCACGCCCTAGCAATCAATTACAGCAACCTAGCAACCGAGTCCGGTGTTTTGCCACTGCAAGCACCATTCACATTTTCTTCAGGAAATGTACATTCTAGTATTGTAATTACTATTCACCTGAACAAAACTTTGGCGCGTAACTCGTCCTGCACCGTTTGTCGTAGACCCACGAATGAGGTGTCAAATCGACCGGCTTATTGAGGAGAGGTGTGCTATGACTTTTCTAAGCGATCGGGTGTACGATGTTCGCACAGCGTACGAAAAAACGGCTGAAAAAACTCCCATAGACTTTACATGGGGGCCAAATCTGTGAGATCATATCTTTGGTTTAGAAGGTCATAGAGACTTGGGGCTGGGCTCTTTTGATTCGGCCAGCCAATAAGTAGTGACACAGCAACTTCATAGCCACGCCCTAGCAACCAATTACAGCACCCTAGCAACCGAGTGCCGAATTTTGCCACTGCAAGCACCATTCACATTTTCTTCAGGAAATGTACATTCTAGTATTGTAATTACTATTCACCTGAACAAAACTTTGGCGCGTAACTCGTCCTGCACCGTTTGTCATAGACCCACAAATGAGGTGTCAAATCGACCGGCTTATTGAGGAGAGGTGTGCTATGACTTTTCTAAGCGATCGGGTGTACGATGTTCGCACAGCGTACGAAAAAATCGGCTGAAAAAACTCCCATAGACTTAACATTGGGTCAAAATCTGTGAGATCATATCTTTGGATCAGAAGGTCATAGAGACTTGGGGCTGGGCTCTTTTGATTCGGCCAGCCAATAAGTAGTGACACAGCAACTTCATAGCCACGCCCTAGCAACCAATTACAGCACCCTAGCAACCAGGTGCCGAATTTTGCCACTGCAAGCACCATTCACATTTTCTTCAGGAAATGTACATTCTAGTATTGTAATTACTATTCACCTGAACAAAACTTTGGCGCGTAACTCGTCCTGCACCGTTTGTCATAGACCCACAAATGAGGTGTCAAATCGACCGGCTTATTGAGGAGAGGTGTGCTATGACTTTTCTAAGCGATTGGGTGTACGATTTTCGCACAGCGTACGAAAAAATCGGCTGAAAAAACTCCCATAGACTTAACATTGGGTCAAAATCTGTGATATCATATCTTTGGATCAGAAGGTCATAGAGACTTGGGGCTGGGCTCTTTTGATTCGGCCAGCCAATAAGTAGTGACACAGCAACTTCATAGCCACGCCCTAGCAACCAATTACAGCACCCTAGCAACCGGGGCCGAATTTTGCCACTGCAAGCACCATTCACATTTTCTTCAGGAAATGTACATTCTAGTATTGTAATTACTATTCACCTGAACAAAACTTTGGCGCGTAACTCGTCTCGCAGTTTTTGACGTAGACCCACGAATGAGGTGTTAAATCGACCGGCTTATTGAGGAGAGGTGTGCTATGACTTTTCTAAGCGATCGGGTGTACGATGTTCGCACAGCGTACGAAAAAACGGCTGAAAAAACTCCCATAGACTTAACATGGGGGCCAAATCTGTGAGATCATATCTTTGGTTTAGAAGGTCATAGAGACTTGGGGCTGGGCTCTTTTGACTCGGCCTATCAAGCCGCCAATAAGTAGTGACTTCATGGCCACGCCCTAGCAACCAATTACAGCAACCTAGCAACCGAGTGGCGAATTTTGCCACTGCAAGCACCATTCACATTTTCTTCAGGAAATGTACATTCTAGTATTGTAATTACTATTCACCTGAACAAAACTTTGGCGCGTAACTCGTCCTGCACCGTTTGTCCTAGACCCACAAATGAGGTGTCAAATCGACCGGCTTATTGAGGAGAGGTGTGCTTTGACTTTTCTAAGCGATCGGGTGTACGATGTTCGCACAGCGTACGAAAAAAATGGCTGAAAAAACTCCCATAGACTTAACATTGGGTCAAAATCTGTGAGATCATATCTTTGGATCAGAAGGTCTTAGAGACTTGGGGCTGGGTTCTTTTGATTCGGCCAGCCAATAAGTAGTGGCACAGCAACTTCATAGCCACGCCCTAGCAACCAATTACAGCTCCCTAGCAACCGGTGCCGAATTTTGCCACTGCAAGCACCATTCACATTTTCTTCAGGAAATGTACATTCTAGTATTGTAATTACTATTCACCTGAACAAAACTTTGGCGCGTAACTCGTCCCGCACCATTTGTCGTAGACCCACGAATGAGGTGTCAAATCGACCGGCTTATTGAGGAGAGGTGTGCTATGACTTTTCTAAGCGATCGGGTGTATGATGTTCGCACAGCGTACGAAAAAACGGCTGAAAAAACTCCCATAGACTTAACATGGGGGCCAAATCTGTGAGATCATATCTTTGGTTTAGAAGGTCATAGAGACTTGGGGCTGGGCTCTTTTGACTCGGCCTATCAAGCTGCCAATAAGTAGTGACTTCATGGCCACGCCCTAGCAACCAATTACAGCACCCTAGCAACCGAGTGGCGATTTTGCCACTGCAAGCACCATTCACATTTTCTTCAGGAAATGTACATTCTAGTATTGTAATTACTATTCACCTGAACAAAACTTTGGCGCGTAACTCGTCCCGCACCGTTTGTCGTAGACCCACGAATGAGGTGTCAAATCGACCGGCTTATTGAGGATAGGTGTGCTATGACTTTTCTAAGCGATCGGGTGTACGATGTTCGCACAGCGTACGAAAAAACGGCTGAAAAAACTCCCATAGACAACATGGGGGCCAAATCTGTGAGATCATATCTTTGGTTTAGAAGGTCGTAGAGACTTGGGGCTGGGCTCTTTTGATTCGGCCAGCCAATAAGTAGTGACACAGCAACTTCATAGCCACGCCCTAGCAACCAATTACAGCACCCTAGCAACCGAGTCAGGTGTTTTGCCACTGCAAGCACCATTCACATTTTCTTCAGGAAATGTACATTCTAGTTAATGGTGCTTGCCAAAGGCAAAGCTCCATTCTTATTCTCCTGCATACTTATTATTATTATTATTATTATTATTATTATTCCACACAAAATTTTGGCGCGCTACTCCTCCCGCAGCTTTTGTCCTAGACCCATGAATGAGGTGTCAAATCGACCGGCTTATTGAGGAGAGGTGTGCTATGACTTTTATAAGCGATCGGGTGTACGATGTTCGTCCGACGGGCGAAAAATCGGGCGAAAAATCCCATAGACTTAACATTGGGACGAACTTTGACAAGTCATAACTCTGGATCACAATGTCATAGAGACAAGGGGGTGGGCTCATTTTACTCAGGCAACCAATCAGTCTATCAAGATAATTTTAAAGCTATCAAGCCACGCCCTAGCAACCATAGAGAGTACCTTAGCAACAAGTTCCATAGACTTCCATTGAAAAAGATCAAAGGAATATCTTTGGATAGGAGTGTCATAGAAACATGAGGGTGGGCTCATTTGACTCGGGGCAGCAAACGGCCAATCACGAATCACCTTCAAGATATCATAGCCACGCCCTAGCAACTATTTAGAGCACCCTAGCAACTCAAAGCATAGAGGGGATATCTTCAAATCTGAACATCATAGAGGAATGGGGGTTGGTTTATATCATTCATACTGGCAAGCAGCCTTTGGTTTATCATTACTGGCAGCTGCCAAGCCACTCCCTAGCAACCAAACAGAGTACCCTAGCAACCGTTTTGCAAGATCTATATCTCTGCATCAGAACATCGTAGAGACATGGGTGTTGGTTTATATTGTCAAGCAGCCTTTGGAGTATCATCATTGGTAGCTACCAAGCCACTCCCTAGCAACCAAACAGAGTACCCTAGCAACCGTTTTGAAACACCTATATTTCTGCATCAGAACATTATAGAGACATGGCGGTTGGCTCTTTTGACTCATGCTAGCAAACTGGACTTCCACCATGCTACACATGCTAGCAGTGAATAGCTACATGCTAATAGTGATTAGCTTAAGGTTTAAACATGACACAAACTAGTAAAAATGTGTTAGAATAATGCTAGTGGCCTGTTAATTGTGTTAGCATGATGCTAGTAGCATGCTAATCATGTTAGCATCATGTTAGCAAACATGCTAATCATGTTAGCATCTTGTTAAATACATGCTAACAACATGGTAATCATGCTAGCATCATGCTAGCATTATGCTAATGATGTTAGCATGTTGCTAACATTATGCTAACATGATTAGCATCTTGTTAAAATCATGCTAACAACATGGTAATCATGCTAGCATCATGCTAGCATTATGCTAATCATGTTAGCATGTTTGCTAGCATTATGCTAACATGATTAGCATCTTGTTTAAAACATGCTAGCAGCATGCTAAGGGTGTTAGCATCATGCTAGCAACATGCTAATCATGTTAGCATGTTGCTAACATAATGCTAACATGATTAGCATTTGGTTAAAATAATGCTAGCAACATGGTAATCATGCTAGCATCATGCTAGCATTATGCTAATCATGTTAGCATGTTGCTAGCATTATGCTAACATGACTAGCATTTTGTTTAAAACATGCTAGCAGAATGCTTAGGGTGTTAGCATCATGCTAGCAACATGCTAATCATGTTAGCATCTTGTTAAAAACATGTTAGCAAAATGGTAATCATGCTAGCATCATGTTACCATTATGCTAATCATGTTAGCATGTTGCTAGCATTATGCTAACATGATTAGCATCTTGTTAAAATCATGGTAGCAACATGGTAATCATGCTAGCATTATGCTAATCATGTTAGCATGTTTTGCTAGCATTATGCTAACATGATTAGAATCTTGCTAAAAACATGCTGGCATCATGCTATGGGTGTTAGCATCATGCTAGCAACATGCTAATCTGTTAGCATCTTGCTAAAAATATCCTAGCAGGACGGTAATTATGTTAGCATCATGCTAATCAAGAGTGCTGAGTTTTGCCACTGCAAGCACCATTCACATTTTCTTCAGGAAATGTACATTCTAGTTAATGGTGCTTGCCAAAGGCAAAGCTCCATTCTTATTCTCCTGCATACTTATTATTATTATTATTATTATTATTATTATTCCACACAAAATTTTGGCGCGCTACTCCTCCCGCAGCTTTTGTCCTAGACCCATGAATGAGGTGTCAAATCGACCGGCTTATTGAGGAGAGGTGTGCTATGACTTTTATAAGCGATCGGGTGTACGATGTTCGTCCGACGGGCGAAAAATCGGGCGAAAAATCCCATAGACTTAACATTGGGACGAACTTTGACAAGTCATAACTCTGGATCACAATGTCATAGAGACAAGGGGTGGGCTCATTTTACTCAGGCAACCAATCAGTCTATCAAGATAATTTTAAAGCTATCAAGCCACGCCCTAGCAACCATAGAGAGTACCTTAGTAACAAGCTCCATAGACTTCCATTGAAAAAGATCAAAGGAATATCTTTGGATAGGAGTGTCATACAAACATGAGGGTGGGCTCGTTTGACTCGAGGCAGCAAACCGCCAATCACAAATAACCTTAAAGCCATCATAGCCACGCCTTAGCAACCATTTTAGAGCACCCTAGCAACCCAAAGCATAGGCAGATATCTTCAAATCTGAATATCATAGAGGCATGGGGGTTGGTTTATATCATTCATACTGGCAAGCAGCCTTTGGTTTATCATTACTGGCAGCTGCCAAGCCACTCCCTAGCAACCAAACAGAGTACCCTAGCAACTGTTTTGCAAGATCTATATCTCTGCATCAGAACATCGTAAAGACATGGGTGTTGGTTTATATTGTCAAGCAGCCTTTGGAGTATCATCATTGGTAGCTGCCAAGCCACTCCCTAGCAACCAAACAGAGTACCCTAGCAACCGTTTAGCAATATCTATATCTCTGCATCAGAGCATCATAGAGACATGGCGGATGGCTCTTTTGACTAATGCTAGCAAACTGGACTTCCAACATGCTACACATGCTAGCAGTGAATAGCTACATGCTAATAGTGATTAGCTTAGGGTTTAAACATGACACAAACTAGTAAAAATGTGTTAGCATCATGCTGGTAACATGGTAATTGTGTTAGCATCATGTTAGTAGCATGCTAATCATGTTAGCATCATGCTAGCAAACATGCTAATCATGTTATCATCTTGTAAAAACCATGCTAATCATGTTAGCATGTTGCTAGCATTATGCTAACATGATTAGCATATTGTTTAAAACATGTTAGCAGCATGCTAAGGGTGTTAGCATCATGGTAGCAACATGCTAATCATGTTAGCATCTTGCTAAAAACATCATAGCAGGACGGTAATTATGTTAGCATAGTTTTGCCACTGCAAGCACCATTCACATTTTCTTCAGGAAATGTACATTCTAGTTAATGGTGCTTGCCAAAGGCAAAGCTCCATTCTTATTCTCCTGCATACTTATTATTATTATTATTATTATTATTATTATTATTCCACACAAAATTTTGGCGCGCTACTCCTCCCGCAGCTTTTGTCCTAGACCCATGAATGAGGTGTCAAATCGACCGGCTTATTGAGGAGAGGTGTGCTATGACTTTTATAAGCGATCGGGTGTACGATGTTCGTCCGACGGGCGAAAAATCGGGCGAAAAATCCCATAGACTTAACATTGGGACGAATTTGACAAGTCATAACTCTGGATCACAATGTCATAGAGACAAGGGGGTGGGCTCATTTTACTCAGGCAACCAATCAGTCTATCAAGATAATTTTAAAGCTATCAAGCCACGCCCTAGCAACCATAGAGAGTACCTTAGTAACAAGCTCCATAGACTTCCATTGAAAAAGATCAAAGGAATATCTTTGGATAGGAGTGTCATACAAACATGAGGGTGGGCTCGTTTGACTCGAGGCAGCAAACCGCCAATCACAAATAACCTTAAAGCCATCATAGCCACGCCTTAGCAACCATTTTAGAGCACCCTAGCAACCCAAAGCATAGGCAGATATCTTCAAATCTGAATATCATAGAGGCATGGGGGTTGGTTTATATCATTCATACTGGCAAGCAGCCTTTGGTTTATCATTACTGGCAGCTGCCAAGCCACTCCCTAGCAACCAAACAGAGTACCCTAGCAACTGTTTTGCAAGATCTATATCTCTGCATCAGAACATCGTAAAGACATGGGTGTTGGTTTATATTGTCAAGCAGCCTTTGGAGTATCATCATTGGTAGCTGCCAAGCCACTCCCTAGCAACCAAACAGAGTACCCTAGCAACCGTTTAGCAATATCTATATCTCTGCATCAGAGCATCATAGAGACATGGCGGATGGCTCTTTTGACTAATGCTAGCAAACTGGACTTCCAACATGCTACACATGCTAGCAGTGAATAGCTACATGCTAATAGTGATTAGCTTAGGGTTTAAACATGACACAAACTAGTAAAAATGTGTTAGCATCATGCTGGTAACATGCTAATTGTGTTAGCATCATGTTAGTAGCATGCTAATCATGTTAGCATCATGCTAGCAAACATGCTAATCATGTTATCATCTTGTTAAAACCATGCTAATCATGTTAGCATGTTGCTAGCATTATGCTAACATGATTAGCATATTGTTTAAAACATGTTAGCAGCATGCTAAGGGTGTTAGCATCATGGTAGCAACATGCTAATCATGTTAGCATCTTGCTAAAAACATCATAGCAGGACGGTAATTATGTTAGCATAGTTTTGCCACTGCAAGCACCATTCACATTTTCTTCAGGAAATGTACATTCTAGTATTGTAATTACTATTCACCTGAACAAGGGTGAATGAGGTGTCAAATCGACCGGCTTATTGAGGAGAGGTGTGCTATGACTTTTCTAAGCGATCGGGTGTACGATGTTCGCACAGTGTACGAAAAAATTGGCTGAAAAAACTCCCATAGACTTAACATTGAGTCAAAATCTATGAGATCATATCTTTGGATCAGAAGGTCATAGAGACTTGGGGCTGGGCTCTTTTGATTCGGCCAGCCAATAAGTAGTGACACAGCAACTTCATAGCCACGCCCTAGCAACCAATTACAGCACCCTAGCAACCGGTGCCGAATTTTTCCACTGCAAGCACCATTCACATTTTCTTCAGGAAATGTACATTCTAGTTAATGGTGCTTGCCAAAGGCAAAGCTCCATTCTTATTCTCCTGCATACTTATTATTATTATTATTATTATTATTATTATTATTCCACACAAAATTTTGGCGCGCTACTCCTCCCGCAGCTTTTGTCCTAGACCCATGAATGAGGTGTCAAATCGACCGGCTTATTGAGGAGAGGTGTGCTATGACTTTTATAAGCGATCGGGTGTACGATGTTCGTCCGACGGGCGAAAAATCGGGCGAAAAATCCCATAGACTTAACATTGGGACGAACTTTGACAAGTCATAACTCTGGATCACAATGTCATAGAGACAAGGGGGTGGGCTCATTTTACTCAGGCAACCAATCAGTCTATCAAGATAATTTTAAAGCTATCAAGCCACGCCCTAGCAACCATAGAGAGTACCTTAGTAACAAGCTCCATAGACTTCCATTGAAAAAGATCAAAGGAATATCTTTGGATAGGAGTGTCATACAAACATGAGGGTGGGCTCGTTTGACTCGAGGCAGCAAACCGCCAATCACAAATAACCTTAAAGCCATCATAGCCACGCCTTAGCAACCATTTTAGAGCACCCTAGCAACCCAAAGCATAGGCAGATATCTTCAAATCTGAATATCATAGAGGCATGGGGGTTGGTTTATATCATTCATACTGGCAAGCAGCCTTTGGTTTATCATTACTGGCAGCTGCCAAGCCACTCCCTAGCAACCAAACAGAGTACCCTAGCAACTGTTTTGCAAGATCTATATCTCTGCATCAGAACATCGTAAAGACATGGGTGTTGGTTTATATTGTCAAGCAGCCTTTGGAGTATCATCATTGGTAGCTGCCAAGCCACTCCCTAGCAACCAAACAGAGTACCCTAGCAACCGTTTAGCAATATCTATATCTCTGCATCAGAGCATCATAGAGACATGGCGGATGGCTCTTTTGACTAATGCTAGCAAACTGGACTTCCAACATGCTACACATGCTAGCAGTGAATAGCTACATGCTAATAGTGATTAGCTTAGGGTTTAAACATGACACAAACTAGTAAAAATGTGTTAGCATCATGCTGGTAACATGGTAATTGTGTTAGCATCATGTTAGTAGCATGCTAATCATGTTAGCATCATGCTAGCAAACATGCTAATCATGTTATCATCTTGTAAAAACCATGCTAATCATGTTAGCATGTTGCTAGCATTATGCTAACATGATTAGCATATTGTTTAAAACATGTTAGCAGCATGCTAAGGGTGTTAGCATCATGGTAGCAACATGCTAATCATGTTAGCATCTTGCTAAAAACATCATAGCAGGACGGTAATTATGTTAGCATAGTTTTGCCACTGCAAGCACCATTCACATTTTCTTCAGGAAATGTACATTCTAGTTAATGGTGCTTGCCAAAGGCAAAGCTCCATTCTTATTCTCCTGCATACTTATTATTATTATTATTATTATTATTATTATTCCACACAAAATTTTGGCGCGCTACTCCTCCCGCAGCTTTTGTCCTAGACCCATGAATGAGGTGTCAAATCGACCGGCTTATTGAGGAGAGGTGTGCTATGACTTTTATAAGCGATCGGGTGTACGATGTTCGTCCGACGGGCGAAAAATCGGGCGAAAAATCCCATAGACTTAACATTGGGACGAACTTTGACAAGTCATAACTCTGGATCACAATGTCATAGAGACAAGGGGGTGGGCTCATTTTACTCAGGCAACCAATCAGTCTATCAAGATAATTTTAAAGCTATCAAGCCACGCCCTAGCAACCATAGAGAGTACCTTAGTAACAAGCTCCATAGACTTCCATTGAAAAAGATCAAAGGAATATCTTTGGATAGGAGTGTCATACAAACATGAGGGTGGGCTCGTTTGACTCGAGGCAGCAAACCGCCAATCACAAATAACCTTAAAGCCATCATAGCCACGCCTTAGCAACCATTTTAGAGCACCCTAGCAACCCAAAGCATAGGCAGATATCTTCAAATCTGAATATCATAGAGGCATGGGGGTTGGTTTATATCATTCATACTGGCAAGCAGCCTTTGGTTTATCATTACTGGCAGCTGCCAAGCCACTCCCTAGCAACCAAACAGAGTACCCTAGCAACTGTTTTGCAAGATCTATATCTCTGCATCAGAACATCGTAAAGACATGGGTGTTGGTTTATATTGTCAAGCAGCCTTTGGAGTATCATCATTGGTAGCTGCCAAGCCACTCCCTAGCAACCAAACAGAGTACCCTAGCAACCGTTTAGCAATATCTATATCTCTGCATCAGAGCATCATAGAGACATGGCGGATGGCTCTTTTGACTAATGCTAGCAAACTGGACTTCCAACATGCTACACATGCTAGCAGTGAATAGCTACATGCTAATAGTGATTAGCTTAGGGTTTAAACATGACACAAACTAGTAAAAATGTGTTAGCATCATGCTGGTAACATGCTAATTGTGTTAGCATCATGTTAGTAGCATGCTAATCATGTTAGCATCATGCTAGCAAACATGCTAATCATGTTATCATCTTGTTAAAACCATGCTAATCATGTTAGCATGTTGCTAGCATTATGCTAACATGATTAGCATATTGTTTAAAACATGTTAGCAGCATGCTAAGGGTGTTAGCATCATGGTAGCAACATGCTAATCATGTTAGCATCTTGCTAAAAACATCCTAGCAGGACGGTAATTATGTTAGCATAGTTTTGCCACTGCAAGCACCATTCACATTTTCTTCAGGAAATGTACATTCTAGTATTGTAATTACTATTCACCTGAACAAAACTTTGGCGCGTAACTCGTCCCGCACCGTTTGTCGTAGACCCACGAATGAGGTGTCAAATCGACCGGCTTATTGAGGATAGGTGTGCTATGACTTTTCTAAGCGATCGGGTGTACGATGTTCGCACAGCGTACGAAAAAACGGCTGAAAAAACTCCCATAGACAACATGGGGGCCAAATCTGTGAGATCATATCTTTGGTTTAGAAGGTCGTAGAGACTTGGGGCTGGGCTCTTTTGATTCGGCCAGCCAATAAGTAGTGACACAGCATCTTCATAGCCACGCCCTAGCAACCAATTACAGCACCCTAGCAACCGAGTCAGGTGTTTTGCCACTGCAAGCACCATTCACATTTTCTTCAGGAAATGTACATTCTAGTATTGTAATTACTATTCACCTGAACAAAACTTTGGTGCGTAACTCGTCCCGCACCGTTTGTCGTAGACCCACGAATGAGGTGTCAAATCGACCGGCTTATTGAGGATAGGTGTGCTATGACTTTTCTAAACGATCGGGTGTACGATGTTCGCACAGCGTACGAAAAAACGGCTGAAAAAACTCCCATAGACAACATGGGGGCCAAATCTGTGAGATCATATCTTTGGTTTAGAAGGTCGTAGAGACTTGGGGCTGGGCTCTTTTGATTCGGCCAGCCAATAAGTAGTGACACAGCATCTTCATAGCCACGCCCTAGCAACCAATTACAGCACCCTAGCAACCGAGTCAGGTGTTTTGCCACTGCAAGCACCATTCACATTTTCTTCAGGAAATGTACATTCTAGTTAATGGTGCTTGCCAAAGGCAAAGCTCCATTCTTATTCTTCTGCATACTTATTATTCTTCTTCTTCTTCTTCTGGACACAATTTCTGCGCGCTACTCCTCCCGCAGTTTTTGTCATAGACCCATGAATGAGGTGTCAAATCGACCGGCTCATTGAGGACAGGTGTGCTATGACTTTTATAAGCGATCGGGTGTACGATGTTCGTCCGGCGGGCGAAAAAGTAGCGAAAAAAATCCCATAGACTTTGCATTGGGACAAACTTTGATGAGTAATAGCTCCTAACGAGAATTTCATAGAAACATGTGGGTTACCACGTTTGAAGAGCCTGATAGGCTCTCTCAGACCATACCTCAAAATGGGGTGTAAGTTGTACCCCTGGGGCGCAAGAGCTGCCCAAAGTTGCCCCATAGACATACTATGGTGAAGCCGTGCCCATGAACCAGGAAGTACTGTGTTTTTCCTACTATGGGAAATTACATAGGGATTTTGTATTGAACATAACTCTGGATCACAATGTCATAGAGACAAGGGGGTGGGCCCATTTTACTCAGGCAACCAATCAGTCTCTCAGGATCATTGTGAAGCTATCAAGCCACGCCCTAGCAACCATATAGAGCACCATAGCAACAAGTTCCATTGACTTCCATTGAAAAAGATCAAATGAATATCTTTGGATAGAAGTGTCGTACAAACAAGAGGGTGGGCTCATTTGACTGGAGGCAGCAAACCGCCAATCACAAATCACCTTAAAGACATCATAGCCACGCCTTAGCAACCATTTAAAGCACCCTAGCAACCCAAAGCATAGGCAGATATCTTCAAATCTGAATATCATAGAGGCATGGGGATTGGTTTATATCATTTATACTGGCAAGCAGCCTTTGGTTTATCATTACTAGCAGCTGCCAAGCCACTCCCTAGCAACCAAACAGAGTACCCTAGCAACCGTTTTGCAAGATCTATATCTCTGCATCAGAACATCATAAAGACATGGGGGTTGGTTTATATTGTCAAGCAGCCTTTGGAGTATCATCATTGGTAGCTGCCAAGCCACTCCTTAGCAACCAAACAGAGTACCCTAGCAACCGTTTAGCAAGATCTATATCTCTGCATCAGAGCATCATAGAGACATGGCGGTTGGCTCTTTTGACTCATGCTAGCAAACTGAACTTCCAACATGCTACACATGCTAGCAGTGAATAGCTACATGCTAATAGTGATTAGCTTAGGGTTTAAACATGACACAAACTAGTAAAAATGTGTTACATCATGCTGGTAACATGCTAATTGTGTTAGCATCATGCTAGTAGCATGCTAATCATGTTAGCATCATGCTAGCAAACATGCTAATTATGTTAGCATCTTGTTAAAAACATGCTAGCAACATGGTAATCATGCTAGCATCATGCTAGCATTATGCTAATCATGTTAGCATGTTGCTAGCATTATGCTAACATGATTAGCATCTTTCTAAAAACATGCTAGCAGCATGCTAAGGGTGTTAGCATTATGCTAGCAACAAATGCTAATCATGTTAGCATGTTGCTAGCATAATGCTAACATGATTAGCATCTTTCTAAAAACATGCTAGCAGCATGCTAAGGGTGTTATCATAATGCTAGCAACATGCTAATCATGTTAGCATCTTGATAAAAACATCCTAGCAGGACGGTAATTATGTTAGCATCATGCTAATCAAGAGTGCCGAGTTTTGCCACTGCAAGCACCATTCACATTTTCTTCAGGAAATGTACATTCTAGTATTGTAATTACTATTCACCTGAACAAAACTTTGGCGCGTAACTTGTCCCGCACCGTTTGTCGTAGACCCACGAATGAGGTGTCAAATCGACCGGCTTATTGAGGAGAGGTGTGCTATGACTTTTCTAAGCGATCGGGTGTACGATGTTCGCACAGCGTACGAAAAATCGGCTGAAAAAACTCCCATAGACTTAACATGGGGGCCAAATCTGTGAGATCATATCTTTGGTTTAGAAGGTCATAGAGACTTGGGGCTGGGCTCTTTTGATTCGGCCAGCCAATAAGTAGTGACACAGCAACTTCATAGCCACGCCCTAGCAACCAATTACAGCACCCTAGCAACCGGTGCTGAATTTTGCCACTGCAAGCACCATTCACATTTTCTTCAGGAAATGTACATTCTAGTATTGTAATTACTATTCACCTGAACAAAACTTTGGCGCGTAACTCGTCCCGCACCGTTTGTCGTAGACCCACAAATGAGGTGTCAAATCGACCGGCTTATTGAGGAGAGGTGTGCTATGACTTTTCTAAGCGATCGGGTGTGCGATGTTCGCACAGCGTACGAAAAAACGGCTGAAAAAACTCCCATAGACTTAACATGGGGGCCAAATCTGTGAGATCATATCTTTAGATCAGAAGGTCGTAGAGACTTGGGGCTGGGCTCTTTTGACTCGGCCTATCAAGCAGCCAATAACTAATGACTTCATAGCCTCACCCTAGCAACCAATTACAGCACCCTAGCAACCGGGTGCCGAATTTTGCCACTGCAAGCACCATTCACATTTTCTTCAGGAAATGTACATTCTAGTATTGTAATTACTATTCACCTGAACAAAATTTTGGCGCGTAACTCGTCCCGCACCGTTTGTCGTAGACCCATGAATGAGGTGTCAAATCGACCGGCTTATTGAGGAGAGGTGTGCTATGACTTTTCTAAGCGATCGGGTGTACGATGTTTGCACAGCGGACGAAAAATCGTCTGAAAAATGTCCCATAGACTTAACATGGGGACCAAATCTGTGAGATCATATCTTTGGATCAGAAGGTCATAGAGACTTGGGGCTAGGCTCTTTTGATTCGGCCAGCCAATAAGTAGTGACACAGCAACTTCATAGCCACGCCCTAGCAACCAATTACAGCACCCTAGCAACCGGGGCCGAGTTTTGCCACTGCAAGCACCATTCACATTTTCTTCAGGAAATGTACATTCTAGTTAATGGTGCTTGCCAAAGGCAAAGCTCCATTCTTATTCTCCTGCATACTTATTATTATTATTCTGCTTCTTCTTCTTCTTCTTCTGGACAAAATTTCTGCGCGCTACTCCTCCCGCAGCTTTTGTCCTAGACCCATGAATGAGGTGTCAAATCGACCGGCTCATTGAGGAGAGGTGTGCTATGACTTTTATAAGCGATCGGACCAACGATGTTCGCACAGCGGACGAAAAAGCGGCCAAAAAAGTCCCATTGACTTACATTGAAAAATTCAAATTCACGAACATTCCGTCTCTCTCAACTGTCACTTTCTCACACACACTCACACACGCAGGCCCTTAGAAGCCTTTGTCTCTCAGACACAGACACTCATTTTCTTCCACTTTTATTTCTGCGCGCTATTTCTCCCGCAGCGTTTGTCCTAGACCCATGAATGAGGTGTCAAATCGACCGGCTTATTGAGGAGAGGTGTGCTATTTTTTTTTTAAGCGATCGGACCAACGATGTTCGCACAGGGGGCGAAAAAGCGGCCAAAAAAGTCCCATTGACTTTCAATGGCGGAATCTTCAGAAATTTGAATTTCAACTGTCACTTTCTCACACACACTCACACACGCAGGCCCTTAGAAGCCTTTCTCTCTCAGACACAGACACTCATTTTCTTCCACTTTTTTTTCTGCGCGCTACTCCTCCCGCAGTTTTTGTCCTAGACCCATGAATGAGGTGTCAAATCGACCGGCTCATTGAGGAGAGGTGTGCTATGACTTTTATAAGCGATCGGGTGTACGATGTTCGTCCGGCGGGCGAAAAAGTAGCGAAAAAAATCCCATAGACTTTGCATTGGGACAAACTTTGACGAGTAATAGCTCCTAACGAGAATTTCATAGAAACATGTGGGTTACCAGGTTTGAAGAGCCTGATAGGCTCTCTCAGACCATACCTCAAAATGGGGTGTAAGTTGTACCCCTGGGGCGCAAGAGCTGCACAAAGTTGCCCCATAGACATACTATGGTGAAGCCGTGCCCATGAACCAGGAAGTACTGTGTTTTTCCTACTATGGGAAATTACATAGGGATTTTGTATTGAACATAACTCTGGATTACAGTGACATAGAGACAAGGGGGTGGGCTCATTTCACTCAGGCGACCAATCAGTCTCCGAGGATCATTGTAAATCTATCAAACCACGCCCTAGCAACCATATAGAGCACCATAGCAACAAGTTCCATAGACTTCCATTGAAAAAGATCAAATGAATATCTTTGGATAGAAGTGTCGTACAAACAAGAGGGTGGGCTCATTTGACTCGAGGCAGCAAACCGCCAATCACAAATCACCTTAAAGACATCATAGCCACGCCTTAGCAACCATTTAGAGCACCCTAGCAACCCAAAGCATAGGCAGATATCTTCAAAACTGAATATCATAGAGGCATGGGGTTTGGTTAATATCACTCATATTGTCAAGCAGCCTTTGGTTTATCATTACTGGCAGCTGCCAAGCCACTCCCTAGCAACCAAACAGAGTACCCTAGCAACCGTTTTGCAAGATCTATATCTCTGCATCAGAACATCGTAAAGACATGGGTGTTGGTTTATATTGTCAAGCAGCCTTTGGAGTATCATCATTGGTAGCTGCCAAGCCACTCCCTAGCAACCAAACAGAGTACCCTAGCAACCGTTTAGCAAGATCTATATCTCTGCATCAGAGCATCATAGAGACATGGGGGTTGGCTCTTTTGACTCATGCTAGCAAACTGGACTACCAACATGCTACACATGCTAGCGGTGAATAGCTACATGCTAATAGTGATTAGCTAAGTGCTAAAGTGGGCTAAGAACTCTATAGGAACTTCATAGTAACTATCTGTGACAACTACCAAACACCTAGTAACACCCTAGCAACCACCCAGGTTACCATAGCAACCGCCTATCAACCACCCAGAACACCCTAGCAACCGTCTAGCAACACCATAGTGACCACCCCAGGTACCTTAGCAACTGCCTAGCAACACCCTAGCAACCACCCGGGTTACCATAGCAACCGCCTAGCAACCATCCAGAACACCCTAGCAACTGCCTAGCAACACCGTAGTGACCACCCCAGGTACCTTAGCAACTGCTTAGCAACTGCCTAGCAACACCCTAGCAACCACCCAGGTTACCATAGCAACCGCCTAGCAACCACCCAGAACACCCTAGCAACCGCCTAGCAACACCATAGTGACCACCCCAGGTACCTTAGCAACTGCCTAGCAACACCCTAGCAACCACCCAGGTTACCATAGCAACCGCCTAGCAACCACCCAGAACACCCTAGCAACCGCCTATCAACACCTTATCAACCACCCCAAGTACCTTAGCAACTGCCTAGCAACACCCTAGCAACCACCCAGGTTACATAGCAATCGCCTAGCAACCACCCAGAACACCCTAGCAACCGTTTAGCAACACCTTAGCAACCACCCCAAGTACCTTAGCAACTGCCTAGCAACACCCTAGCAACCACCCAGGTTACATAGCAACCGCCTAGCAACCACCCAGAACACCCTAGCAACCGCCTAGCAACCGAGTGGCGATTTTGTCACTGCAAGCACCATTCACATTTTCTTCAGGAAATGTACATTCTAGTATTGTAATTACTATTCACCTGAACAAAACTTTGGCGCGTAACTCGTCCCGCACCGTTTGTCATAGACCCACGAATGAGGTGTCAAATCGACCGGCTTATTGAGGAGAAGTGTGCTATGACTTTTCTAAGCGATCAGGTGTACATTGTTCGCACAGCGTACGAAAAAACGGCTGAAAAAAACTCCCATAGACTTAACATGGAGGCCAAACCTGTGAAATCATATCTTTGGTTTAGAAGGTCATAGAGACTTGGGGCTGGGCTCTTTTGACTCTGCCTATCAAGCCGCCAATAAGTAGTGACTTCATGGCCACGCCCTAGCAACCAATCACAGCACCCTAGCAACCGAGTCCGGTGTTTTGCCACTGCAAGCACCATTCACATTTTCTTCAGGAAATGTACATTCTAGTTAATGGTGCTTGCCAAAGGCAAAGCTCCATTCTTATTCTCCTGCATACTTATTATTATTCTTCTTCTTCTTCTTCCACTTTTTCGTCTGCGCGCTACTCCTCCCGCAGCTTTTGTCCTAGACCCATGAATGAGGTGTCAAATCGACCGGCCCATTGAGGAGTGGTGTGCTATGACTTTTATAAGCGATCGGGTGTACGATGTTCGTCCGGCGGGCGAAAAAGTAGCCGAAAAATCCCATAGACTTAACATTGCGACGAACTTTGACGAATCATAGCTCCTAACGAGAATTTCGTAGAAACATGTGGGTTACCACGTTTGAAGAGGCTGACAGGCTCTCTCAGACCATACCTCAAAATGGGGTGTAAGTTGTACCCCTGGGGCGCAAGAGCTGCCCAAAGTTGCCCCATAGACATACTATGGTGAAGCCGTGCCCATGAACCAGGAAGTACTGTGTTTTTCCTACTATGGGAAATTACATAGGGATTTTGTATTGAACATAACTCTGGATTGCAGTGTCATAGAGACAAGGGGGTGGGCTTATTTTACTCAGGCAACCAATCAGTCTCTCAGGATCAATGTGAAGCTATCAAGCCACGCCCTAGCAACCATATAGAGCACCTTAGTAACAAGCTCCATAGACTTCCATTGAAAAAGATCAAATTAATATTTTTGGATAGAAGTGTCATAGAAACATGAGGGTGGGCTCATTTGACTCGGGGCAGCAAACGGCCAATCACGAATCACCTTCAACACTTCATAGCCACCCCCTAGCAACCATTTAGAGCACCCTAGCAACCCAAAGCATAGAGGGATATCTTCAAATCTGAATTTCATACAGGCATGGGGGTTGATTTATATCATTCATACTGGCAAGCAGCCTTTGGTGTATCATCATTGGCAGCTGCCAAGCCACTCCCTAGCAACCAAACAGAGTACCCTAGCAACCATTTTGCAAGACCTATATCTCTGCAACAGAACATCGTAGAGACATGGGGGTTGGCTTATATTGGCAAGTAGCCTTTGGAGTGTCATCATTGGCAGCTGCCAAGCCACTCCCTAGCAACCAAACAGAGTACCCTAGCAACCGTTTTGAAACACCTATATTTCTGCATCAGAACATTATAGAGACATGGCGGTTGGCTCTTTTGACTCATGCTAGCAAACTGGACTTCCACCATGCTACACATGCTAGCAGTGAATAGCTACATGCTAATAGTGATTAGCTTAAGGTTTAAACATGACACAAACTAGTAAAAATGTGTTAGAATAATGCTAGTGGCATGTTAATTGTGTTAGCATGATGCTAGTAGCATGCTAATCATGTTAGCATCATGTTAGCAAACATGCTAATCATGTTAGCATCTTGTTAAATACATGCTAACAACATGGTAATCATGCTAGCATCATGCTAGCATTATGCTAATGATGTTAGCATGTTGCTAACATTATGCTAACATGATTAGCATCTTGTTAAAATCATGCTAAAAACATGGTAATCATGCTAGCATCATGCTAGCATTATGCTAATCATGTTAGCATGTTTGCTAGCATTATGCTAACATGATTAGCATCTTGTTTAAAACATGCTAGCAGCATGCTAAGGGTGTTAGCATCATGCTAGCAACATGCTAATCATGTTAGCATGTTGCTAACATAATGCTAACATTATTAGCATTTGGTTAAAATAATGCTAGCAACATGGTAATCATGCTTTAGCATCATGCTAGCATTATGCTAATCATGTTAGCATGTTGCTAGCATTATCTTAACATGACTAGCATTTTGTTTAAAAAATCTTAGCAGCATGCTTAGGGTGTTAGCATCATGCTAGCAACATGCTAATCATGTTAGCATCTTGTTAAAAACATGCTAGCAAAATGGTAATCATGCTCGCATCATGTTACCATTATGCTCCGCATGTTAGCATGTTGCTTAGCATTATGCTAACATGATTAGCATCTTGTTAAAAACATGCTAACAACATGGTAATCATGCTAGCATCATGCTAGCATTATGCTAATCATGTTAGCATGTTGCTAACATTATGCTAACATGATTAGCATCTTTCTAAAAACATGCTAGCAGCATGCTAAGGGTGTTAGCATAATGCTAGCAACATGCTAATCATGTTAGCATTTTGCTAGCATTATGTTAACATGATTCGCATCTTTCTAAAAACATGTTAGCAGGATGCTAAGGGTGTTAGCATAATGCTAGCAACATGCTAATCATGTTAGCATCTTGCTAAAATCATCCTAGCAGGACGGTAATTATGTTAGCATAATGCTAATCAAGAGTGCCGAGTTTTGCCACTGCAAGCACCATTCACATTTTCTTCAGGAAATGTACATTCTAGTATTGTAATTACTATTCACCTGAACAAAACTTTGGCGCGTAACTCGTCCCGCACTGTTTGTCGTAGACCCACGAATGAGGTGTCAAATCGACCGGCTCATTGAGGAGAGGTGTGCTATGACTTTTCTAAGCGATCGGGTGTACGATGTTCGCACAGCGTACGAAAAAACGGCTGAAAAAACTCCCATAGACTTAACATGGGGGCCAAATCTGTGAGATCATATCTTTGGTTTAGAAGGTCATAGAGACTTGGGGCTGGGCTCTTTTGACTCGGCCTATCAAGCCGCCAATAAGTAGTGACTTCATGGCCACGCCCTAGCAACCAATTACAGCAACCTAGCAACCGAGTGGCGAATTTTGCCACTGCAAGCACCATTCACATTTTCTTCAGGAAATGTACATTCTAGTATTGTAATTACTATTCACCTGAACAAAACTTTGGCGCGTAACTCGTCCCGCACCGTTTGTCCTAGACCCACAAATGAGGTGTCAAATCGACCGGCTTATTGAGGAGAGGTGTGCTATGACTTTTCTAAGCGATCGGGTGTACGATGTTCGCACAGCGTATGAAAAAAATGGCTGAAAAAACTACCATAGACTTAACATTGGGTCAAAATCTGTGAGATCATATCTTTGGATCAGAAGGTCATAGAGACTTGGGGCTGGGCTCTTTTGATTCGGCCAGCCAATAAGTAGTGGCACAGCAACTTCATAGCCACGCCCTAGCAACCAATTACAGCACCCTAGCAACCGGTGCCGAATTTTGCCACTGCAAGCACCATTCACATTTTCTTCAGGAAATGTACATTCTAGTATTGTAATTACTATTCACCTGAACAAAACTTTGGCGCGTAACTCGTCCCGCACCATTTGTCGTAGACCCACGAATGAGGTGTCAAATCGACCGGCTTATTGAGGAGAGGTGTGCTATGACTTTTCTAAGCGATCGGGTGTATGATGTTCGCACAGCGTACGAAAAAACGGCTGAAAAAACTCCCATAGACTTAACATGGGGGCCAAATCTGTGAGATCATATCTTTGGTTTAGAAGGTCATAGAGACTTGGGGCTGGGCTCTTTTGACTCGGCCTATCAAGCTGCCAATAAGTAGTGACTTCATGGCCACGCCCTAGCAACCAATTACAGCACCCTAGCAACCGAGTGGCGAATTTTGCCACTGCAAGCACCATTCACATTTTCTTCAGGAAATGTACATTCTAGTATTGTAATTACTATTCACCTGAACAAAACTTTGGCGTGTAACTCGTCCCGCACCGTTTTTCGTAGACCCACGAATGAGGTGTCAAATCGACCGGCTTATTGAGGAGAGGTGTGCTATGACTTTTCTAAGTGATCGGGTGTACGATGTTCGCGCAGCATACGAAAAAATTGGCTGAAAAAACTCCCATAGACTTAACATTGGGTCAAAATCTGTGAGATCATATCTTTGGATCAGAAGGTCATAGAGACTTGGAGCTGGGCTCTTTTGATTCGGCCAGCCAATAAGTAGTGACACAGCAACTTCATAGCCACGCCCTAGCAACCAATTACAACACCCTAGCAACCGGTGCCGAATTTTGCCACTGCAAGCACCATTCACATTTTCTTCAGGAAATGTACATTCTAGTTAATGGTGCTTGCCAAAGGCAAAGCTCCATTCTTATTCTTCTGCATACTTATTATTATAATTATTTTTCTGGACAAAAGTTTGGCGCGCTACTCCTCCCACAGTTTTTGTCCTAGACCAATGAATCAGGTGTCAAATCGACCGGCTTATTGAGGAGACCTGTGCTATGACTTTTATAAGCGATCGGGTGTACGATGTTCGTCCAGCGGGCGAAAAAGTAGCGAAAAAAATCCCATAGACTTTGCATTGCGACAAATTTTGACGAGTTATTGCTCCGAGTGAGAATTTCGTAGAAACATGTGGGTTACCACGTTTGAAGAGGCTAGCAAGCTCTGTCAGGCCATACCTCAAAACTGGGTGTAAGTTGTACCCCTGGGGCGCAAGAGCTGCCCAAAGTTGCCCCATAGACATACTATGGTGAAGCCGTGCCCATGAACCAGGAAGTACTGTGTTTTTCCTACTATGGGAAATTACATAGGGATTTTGTATTGAACATAACTCTGGATCACAATGTCTTAGAGACAAGGGGGTGGGCTCATTTTACTCAGGCAACCAATCAGTCTCTCAGGATCATTGTGAAGCTATCAAGCCACGCCCTAGCAACCATATAGAGCACCATAGCAACAAGTTCCATAGACTTCCATTGAAAAAGATCAAATGAATATCTTTGGATAGGAGTGTCATAGAAACATGAGGGTGGGCTCATTTGACTCGGGGCAGCAAACGGCCAATCACGAATCACCTTCAACACTTCATAGCCACGCCCTAGCAACCATTTAGAGCACCCTAGCAACCCAAAGCATAGAGGGGATATCTTCAAATCTGAATATCATACAGGCATGGGGGTTGGTTTATATCATTCATACTGGCAAGCAGCCTTTGATGTATCATCATTGGCAGCTGCCAAGCCACTCCCTAGCAACCAAACAGAGTACCCTAGCAACCGTTTTTCAAGATGTATATCTCTGCATCAGAACATCGTACAGACATGGGGGTTGGTTTATATTGTCAAGCAGCCTTTGGAGTATCATCATTGGCAGCTGCCAAGCCACTCCCTAGCAACCAAACAGAGTACCCTAGCAACTGTTTAGCAAGACCTATATCTCTGCATCAGAGCATCATAGAGACATGGCGGTTGGCTCTTTTGACTCATGCTAGCAATCTGGACTTCCAACATGATACACATGCTAGCAGTGAATAGCTACATGCTAATAGTGATTAGCTTAGGGTTTAAACATGACACAAACTAGTGAAAATGTGTTAGCATGATGATAGTAGCATGCTAATCATGTTAGCATGATGATAGTAGCATGCTAATCATGTTAGCATGTTGTTAACATTATGCTAACATGGTTAGCATCTTGCTAAAAACATGTTAACAGTATGCTACGGGTGTTAACATCATGGTGGCAACATGCTAATCATGTTAGCATGTTGCTAGCATTATGCTAACATGATTAGCATCTTGGTAAACACATCCTAGCAATATGCTAAGGGTGTTAGCATCATGCTACCATCATGCTAATCAAGAGTGCCGAGTTTTGCCACTGCAAGCACCATTCACATTTTCTTCAGGAAATGTACATTCTAGTATTGTAATTACTATTCACCTGAACAAAACTTTGGCGCGTAACTCGTCCCGCACCGTTTGTCGTAGACCCACGAATGAGGTGTCAAATCGACCGGCTTATTGAGGAGAGGTGTGCTATGACTTTTCTAAGCGATCGGGTGTACGATGTTCGCACAGCGTACGAAAAAACGGCTGAAAAAACTCCCATAGACTTAACATGGGGGCCAAATCTGTGAGATCATATCTTTGGTTTAGAAGGTCATAGAGACTTGGGGCTGGGCTCTTTTGACTCGGCCTATCAAGCTGCCAATAAGTAGTGACACAGCAACTTCATGGCCACGCCCTAGCAACCAATTACAGCACCCTAGCAACCGAGTGGCGAATTTTGCCACTGCAAGCACCATTCACATTTTCTTCAGGAAATGTACATTCTAGTTAATGGTGCTTGCCAAAGGCAAAGCTCCATTCTTATTCTCCTGCATACTTATTATTATTATTATTATTATTATTATTATTCCACACAAAATTTTGGCGCGCTACTCCTCCCGCAGCTTTTGTCCTAGACCCATGAATGAGGTGTCAAATCGACCGGCTTATTGAGGAGAGGTGTGCTATGACTTTTATAAGCGATCGGGTGTACGATGTTCGTCCGACGGGCGAAAAATCGGGCGAAAAATCCCATAGACTTAACATTGGGACGAACTTTGACAAGTCATAACTCTGGATCACAATGTCATAGAGACAAGGGGGTGGGCTCATTTTACTCAGGCAACCAATCAGTCTATCAAGATAATTTTAAAGCTATCAAGCCACGCCCTAGCAACCATAGAGAGTACCTTAGCAACAAGTTCCATAGACTTCCATTGAAAAAGATCAAAGGAATATCTTTGGATAGGAGTGTCATAGAAACATGAGGGTGGGCTCATTTGACTCGGGGCAGCAAACGGCCAATCACGAATCACCTTCAAGATATCATAGCCACGCCCTAGCAACTATTTAGAGCACCCTAGCAACTCAAAGCATAGAGGGGATATCTTCAAATCTGAACATCATAGAGGAATGGGGGTTGGTTTATATCATTCATACTGGCAAGCAGCCTTTGGTTTATCATTACTGGCAGCTGCCAAGCCACTCCCTAGCAACCAAACAGAGTACCCTAGCAACCGTTTTGCAAGATCTATATCTCTGCATCAGAACATCGTAGAGACATGGGTGTTGGTTTATATTGTCAAGCAGCCTTTGGAGTATCATCATTGGTAGCTACCAAGCCACTCCCTAGCAACCAAACAGAGTACCCTAGCAACCGTTTTGAAACACCTATATTTCTGCATCAGAACATTATAGAGACATGGCGGTTGGCTCTTTTGACTCATGCTAGCAAACTGGACTTCCACCATGCTACACATGCTAGCAGTGAATAGCTACATGCTAATAGTGATTAGCTTAAGGTTTAAACATGACACAAACTAGTAAAAATGTGTTAGAATAATGCTAGTGGCCTGTTAATTGTGTTAGCATGATGCTAGTAGCATGCTAATCATGTTAGCATCATGTTAGCAAACATGCTAATCATGTTAGCATCTTGTTAAATACATGCTAACAACATGGTAATCATGCTAGCATCATGCTAGCATTATGCTAATGATGTTAGCATGTTGCTAACATTATGCTAACATGATTAGCATCTTGTTAAAATCATGCTAACAACATGGTAATCATGCTAGCATCATGCTAGCATTATGCTAATCATGTTAGCATGTTTGCTAGCATTATGCTAACATGATTAGCATCTTGTTTAAAACATGCTAGCAGCATGCTAAGGGTGTTAGCATCATGCTAGCAACATGCTAATCATGTTAGCATGTTGATAACATAATGCTAACATGATTAGCATTTGGTTAAAATAATGCTAGCAACATGGTAATCATGCTAGCATCATGCTAGCATTATGCTAATCATGTTAGCATGTTGCTAGCATTATGCTAACATGACTAGCATTTTGTTTAAAACATGCTAGCAGAATGCTTAGGGTGTTAGCATCATGCTAGCAACATGCTAATCATGTTAGCATCTTGTTAAAAACATGCTAGCAAAATGGTAATCATGCTAGCATCATGTTACCATTATGCTAATCATGTTAGCATGTTGCTAGCATTATGCTAACATGATTAGCATCTTGTTAAAATCATGGTAGCAACATGGTAATCATGCTAGCATCATGCTAGCATTATGCTAATCATGTTAGCATGTTTTGCTAGCATTATGCTAACATGATTAGAATCTTGCTAAAAACATGCTGGCATCATGCTATGGGTGTTAGCATCATGCTAGAACATGCTAATCTGTTAGCATCTTGCTAAAAACATCCTAGCAGGACGGTAATTATGTTAGCATCATGCTAATCAAGAGTGCTGAGTTTTGCCACTGCAAGCACCATTCACATTTTCTTCAGGAAATGTACATTCTAGTATTGTAATTACTATTCACCTGAACAAAACTTTGGCGCGTAACTCGTCCCGCACCGTTTGTCGTAGACCCACGAATGAGGTGTCAAATCGACCGGCTTATTGAGGATAGGTGTGCTATGACTTTTCTAAGCGATCGGGTGTACGATGTTCGCACAGCGTACGAAAAAACGGCTGAAAAAACTCCCATAGACAACATGGGGGCCAAATCTGTGAGATCATATCTTTGGTTTAGAAGGTCGTAGAGACTTGGGGCTGGGCTCTTTTGATTCGGCCAGCCAATAAGTAGTGACACAGCATCTTCATAGCCACGCCCTAGCAACCAATTACAGCACCCTAGCAACCGAGTCAGGTGTTTTGCCACTGCAAGCACCATTCACATTTTCTTCAGGAAATGTACATTCTAGTATTGTAATTACTATTCACCTGAACAAAACTTTGGCGCGTAACTCGTCCCGCACCGTTTGTCGTAGACCCACGAATGAGGTGTCAAATCGACCGGCTTATTGAGGATAGGTGTGCTATGACTTTTCTAAACGATCGGGTGTACGATGTTCGCACAGCGTACGAAAAACGGCTGAAAAAACTCCCATAGACTTAACATAGGGGCCAAATCTGTGAGATCATATCTTTGGTTTAGAAGGTCGTAGAGACTTGGGGCTGGGCTCTTTTGATTCGGCCAGCCAATAAGTAGTGACACAGCAACTTCATAGCCACGCCCTAGCAACCAATTACAGCACCCTAGCAACCGAGTCAGGTGTTTTGCCACTGCAAGCACCATTCACATTTTCTTCAGGAAATGTACATTCTAGTATTGTAATTACTATTCACCTGAACAAAACTTTGGCGTGTAACTCGTCCCGCACCGTTTTGTCGTAGACCCACGAATGAGGTGTCAAATCGACCGGCTTATTGAGGAGAGGTGTGCTATGACTTTTCTAAGTGATCGGGTGTACGATGTTCGCGCAGCATACGAAAAAATTGGCTGAAAAAACTCCCATAGACTTAACATTGGGTCAAAATCTGTGAGATCATATCTTTGGATCAGAAGGTCATAGAGACTTGGAGCTGGGCTCTTTTGATTCGGCCAGCCAATAAGTAGTGACACAGCAACTTCATAGCCACGCCCTAGCAACCAATTACAACACCCTAGCAACCGGTGCCGAATTTTGCCACTGCAAGCACCATTCACATTTTCTTCAGGAAATGTACATTCTAGTTAATGGTGCTTGCCAAAGGCAAAGCTCCATTCTTATTATTGCTCATACTTATTATTATAATTATTTTTCTGGACAAAAGTTTGGCGCGCTACTCCTCCCACAGTTTTTGTCCTAGACCAATGAATCAGGTGTCAAATCGACCGGCTTATTGAGGAGACCTGTGCTATGACTTTTATAAGCGATCGGGTGTACGATGTTCGTCCAGCGGGCGAAAAAGTAGCGAAAAAAATCCCATAGACTTTGCATTGCGACAAATTTTGACGAGTTATTGCTCCGAGTGAGAATTTCGTAGAAACATGTGGGTTACCACGTTTGAAGAGGCTAGCAAGCTCTGTCAGGCCATACCTCAAAACTGGGTGTAAGTTGTACCCCTGGGGCGCAAGAGCTGCCCAAAGTTGCCCCATAGACATACTATGGTGAAGCCGTGCCCATGAACCAGGAAGTACTGTGTTTTTCCTACTATGGGAAATTACATAGGGATTTTGTATTGAACATAACTCTGGATCACAATGTCTTAGAGACAAGGGGGTGGGCTCATTTTACTCAGGCAACCAATCAGTCTCTCAGGATCATTGTGAAGCTATCAAGCCACGCCCTAGCAACCATATAGAGCACCATAGCAACAAGTTCCATAGACTTCCATTGAAAAAGATCAAATGAATATCTTTGGATAGGAGTGTCATAGAAACATGAGGGTGGGCTCATTTGACTCGGGGCAGCAAACGGCCAATCACGAATCACCTTCAACACTTCATAGCCACGCCCTAGCAACCATTTAGAGCACCCTAGCAACCCAAAGCATAGAGGGGATATCTTCAAATCTGAATATCATACAGGCATGGGGGTTGGTTTATATCATTCATACTGGCAAGCAGCCTTTGATGTATCATCATTGGCAGCTGCCAAGCCACTCCCTAGCAACCAAACAGAGTACCCTAGCAACCGTTTTTCAAGATGTATATCTCTGCATCAGAACATCGTACAGACATGGGGGTTGGTTTATATTGTCAAGCAGCCTTTGGAGTATCATCATTGGCAGCTGCCAAGCCACTCCCTAGCAACCAAACAGAGTACCCTAGCAACTGTTTAGCAAGACCTATATCTCTGCATCAGAGCATCATAGAGACATGGCGGTTGGCTCTTTTGACTCATGCTAGCAATCTGGACTTCCAACATGATACACATGCTAGCAGTGAATAGCTACATGCTAATAGTGATTAGCTTAGGGTTTAAACATGACACAAACTAGTGAAAATGTGTTAGCATGATGATAGTAGCATGCTAATCATGTTAGCATCATGATAGTAGCATGCTAATCATGTTAGCATGTTGTTAACATTATGCTAACATGGTTAGCATCTTGCTAAAAACATGTTAACAGTATGCTACGGGTGTTAACATCATGGTGGCAACATGCTAATCATGTTAGCATGTTGCTAGCATTATGCTAACATGATTAGCATCTTGGTAAACACATCCTAGCAATATGCTAAGGGTGTTAGCATCATGCTACCATCATGCTAATCAAGAGTGCCGAGTTTTGCCACTGCAAGCACCATTCACATTTTCTTCAGGAAATGTACATTCTAGTATTGTAATTACTATTCACCTGAACAAAACTTTGGCGCGTAACTCGTCCCGCAGTTTTTGTCGTAGACCCACGAATGAGGTGTCAAATCGACCGGCTTATTGAGGAGAGGTGTGCTATGACTTTTCTAAGCGATCGGGTGTACGATGTTCGCACAGCGTACGAAAAAACGGCTGAAAAAACTCCCATAGACTTAACATGGGGGCCAAATCTGTGAGATCATATCTTTGGTTTAGAAGGTCATAGAGACTTGGGGCTGGGCTCTTTTGACTCGGCCTATCAAGCCGCCAATAAGTAGTGACTTCATGGCCACGCCCTAGCAACCAATTACAGCAACCTAGCAACCGAGTGGCGAATTTTGCCACTGCAAGCACCATTCACATTTTCTTCAGGAAATGTACATTCTAGTATTGTAATTACTATTCACCTAGACAAAACTTTGGCGCGTAACTCGTCCCACACCATTTGTCGTAGACCCACGAATGAGGTGTCAAATCGACCGGCTTATTGAGGAGAGGTGTGCTATGACTTTTATAAGCGATCGGGTGTACGATGTTCGCACAGCGTACGAAAAAACGGCTGAAAAAACTCCCATAGACTTAACATTGGGTCAAAATCTGTGAGATCATATCTTTGGATCAGAAGGTCATAGAGACTTGGGGCTGGGCTCTTTTGATTCGGCCAGCCAATAAGTAGTGTCACAGCAGCTTCATAGCCACGCCCTAGCAACCAATTACAGCACCCTAGCAACCGGGTGCCGAATTTTGCCACTGCAAGCACCATTCACATTTTCTTCAGGAAATGTACATTCTAGTATTGTAATTACTATTCACCTGAACAAAACTTTGGCGCGTAACTCATCCCGCACCGTTTGTTGTAGACCCACGAATGAGGGGTCAAATCGACCGGCTTATTGAGGAGAGGTGTGCTATGACTTTTCTAAGCGATCGGGTGTACGATGTTCGCACAGCGTACGAAAAAACGGCTGAAAAAACTCCCATAGACTTAACATGGGGGCCAAATCTGTGAGATCATATCTTTGGTTTAGAAGGTCATAGAGACTTGGGGCTGGGCTCTTTTGATTCGGCCAGCCAATAAGTAGTGACACAGCAACTTCATAGCCACGCCCTAGCAACCAATTACAGCACCCTAGCAACCGGTTTCCGAATTTTTCCACTGCAAGCACCATTCACATTTTCTTCAGGAAATGTACATTCTAGTATTGTAATTACTATTCACCTAGACAAAACTTTGGCGCGTAACTCGTCCCACACCATTTGTCGTAGACCCACGAATGAGGTGTCAAATCGACCGGCTTATTGAGGAGAGGTGTGCTATGACTTTTATAAGCGATCGGGTGTACGATGTTCGCACAGCGGACGAAAAATCGTCTGAAAAATGTCCCATAGACTTAACATGGGGACCAAATCTGTGAGATCATATCTTTGGATCAGAAGATCGTAGAGACTTGGGGCTGGGCTCTTTTGACTCGGCCTATCAAGCAACCAATAAGTAGTGACTTTATAGCCATGCCCTAGTAACCGATTACAGCACCCTAGCAACCGGGTTTCGAATTTTGCCACTGCAAGCACCATTCACATTTTCTTCAGGAAATGTACATTCTAGTATTGTAATTACTATTCACCTGAACAAAACTTTGGCGCGTAACTCGTCCCGCACCGTTTGTCCTAGACCCACAAATGAGGTGTCAAATCGACCGGCTTATTGAGGAGAGGTGTGCTATGACTTTTCTAAGCGATCGGGTGTACGATGTTCGCACAGCGTACGAAAAAAATGGCTGAAAAAACTCCCATAGCCTTAACATGGGGTCCAAATCTGTGAGATCATATCTTTGGATCAGAAGTTCGTAGAGACTTGGGGCTGGGCTCTTTTGATTCGGCCAGCCAATAAGTAGTGACACAGCAACTTCATAGCCATGCCCTAGCAACCAATTACAGCACCCTAGCAACCGAGTCCGGTGTTTTGCCACTGCAAGCACCATTCACATTTTCTTTAGGAAATGTACATTCTAGTATTGTAATTACTATTCACCTGAACAAAACTTTGGCGCGTAACTCGTCCCGCACCGTTTGTCGTAGACCCACAAATGAGGTGTCAAATCGACCGGCTTATTGAGGAGAGGTGTGCTATGACTTTTCTAAGCGATCGGGTGTGCGATGTTCGCACAGCGTACGAAAAAACGGCTGAAAAAACTCCCATAGACTTAACATGGGGGCCAAATCTGTGAGATCATATCTTTAGATCAGAAGGTCGTAGAGACTTGGGGCTGGGCTCTTTTGACTCGGCCTATCAAGCAGCCAATAACTAATGACTTCATAGCCTCACCCTAGCAACCAATTACAGCACCCTAGCAACCGGGTGCCGAATTTTGCCACTGCAAGCACCATTCACATTTTCTTCAGGAAATGTACATTCTAGTTAATGGTGCTTGCCAAAGGCAAAGCTCCATTCTTATTCTCCTGCATACTTATTATTATTATTATTATTATTATTATTATTCCACACAAAATTTTGGCGCGCTACTCCTCCCGCAGCTTTTGTCCTAGACCCATGAATGAGGTGTCAAATCGACCGGCTTATTGAGGAGAGGTGTGCTATGACTTTTATAAGCGATCGGGTGTACGATGTTCGTCCGACGGGCGAAAAATCGTGCGAAAAATCCCATAGACTTAACATTGGGACGAACTTTGACAAGTCATAACTCTGGATCACAATGTCATAGAGACAAGGGGGTGGGCTCATTTTACTCAGGCAACCAATCAGTCTATCAAGATAATTTTAAAGCTATCAAGCCACGCCCTAGCAACCATAGAGAGTACCTTAGCAACAAGTTCCATAGACTTCCATTGAAAAAGATCAAAGGAATATCTTTGGATAGGAGTGTCATAGAAACATGAGGGTGGGCTCATTTGACTCGGGGCAGCAAACGGCCAATCACGAATCACCTTCAAGATATCATAGCCACGCCCTAGCAACTATTTAGAGCACCCTAGCAACTCAAAGCATAGAGGGGATATCTTCAAATCTGAACATCATAGAGGAATGGGGGTTGGTTTATATCATTCATACTGGCAAGCAGCCTTTGGTTTATCATTACTGGCAGCTGCCAAGCCACTCCCTAGCAACCAAACAGAGTACCCTAGCAACCGTTTTGCAAGATCTATATCTCTGCATCAGAACATCGTAGAGACATGGGTGTTGGTTTATATTGTCAAGCAGCCTTTGGAGTATCATCATTGGTAGCTACCAAGCCACTCCCTAGCAACCAAACAGAGTACCCTAGCAACCGTTTTGAAACACCTATATTTCTGCATCAGAACATTATAGAGACATGGCGGTTGGCTCTTTTGACTCATGCTAGCAAACTGGACTTCCACCATGCTACACATGCTAGCAGTGAATAGCTACATGCTAATAGTGATTAGCTTAAGGTTTAAACATGACACAAACTAGTAAAAATGTGTTAGAATAATGCTAGTGGCCTGTTAATTGTGTTAGCATGATGCTAGTAGCATGCTAATCATGTTAGCATCATGTTAGCAAACATGCTAATCATGTTAGCATCTTGTTAAATACATGCTAACAACATGGTAATCATGCTAGCATCATGCTAGCATTATGCTAATGATGTTAGCATGTTGCTAACATTATGCTAACATGATTAGCATCTTGTTAAAATAATGCTAACAACATGGTAATCATGCTAGCATCATGCTAGCATTATGCTAATCATGTTAGCATGTTTGCTAGCATTATGCTAACATGATTAGCATCTTGTTTAAAACATGCTAGCAGCATGCTATGGGTGTTAGCATCATGCTAGTAACATGCTAATCATGTTAGCATGTTGCTAACATAATGCTAACATGATTAGCATTTGGTTAAAATAATGCTAGCAACATGGTAATCATGCTAGCATCATGCTAGCATTATGCTAATCATGTTAGCATGTTCGTAGCATTATGCTAACATGACTAGCATTTTGTTTAAAACATGCTAGCAGCATGCTTAGGGTGTTAGCATCATGCTAGCAACATGCTAATCATGTTAGCATCTTGTTAAAAACATGCTAGCAAAATGGTAATCATGCTAGCATCATGTTACCATTATGCTAATCATGTTAACATGTTCTTAGCATGTATTACTAACATGATTAGCATCTTGTTAAAATCATGGTAGCAACATGGTAATCATGCTAGCATCATGCTAGCATTATGCTAATCATGTTAGCATGTTTTGCTAGCATTATGCTAACATGATTAGAATCTTGCTAAAAACATGCTGGCATCATGCTATGGGTGTTAGCATCATGCTAGCAACATGCTAATCTGTTAGCATCTTGCTAAAAACATCCTAGCAGGACGGTAATTATGTTAGCATCATGCTAATCAAGAGTGCTGAGTTTTGCCACTGCAAGCACCATTCACATTTTCTTCAGGAAATGTACATTCTAGTATTGTAATTACTATTCACCTGAACAAAATTTTGGCGCGTAACTCGTCCCGCACCGTTTGTCGTAGACCCATGAATGAGGTGTCAAATCGACCGGCTTATTGAGGAGAGGTGTGCTATGACTTTTCTAAGCGATCGGGTGTATGATGTTTGCACAGCGGACGAAAAATCGTCTGAAAAATGTCCCATAGACTTAACATGGGGACCAAATCTGTGAGATCATATCTTTGGATCAGAAGGTCATAGAGACTTGGGGCTAGGCTCTTTTGATTCGGCCAGCCAATAAGTAGTGACACAGCAACTTCATAGCCACGCCCTAGCAACCAATTACAGCACCCTAGCAACCGGGGCCGAGTTTTGCCACTGCAAGCACCATTCACATTTTCTTCAGGAAATGTACATTCTAGTATTGTAATTACTATTCACCTGAACAAAACTTTGGCGCGTAACTCGTCCCGCACCATTTGTCGTAGACCCACGAATGAGGTGTCAAATCGACCGGCTTATTGAGGAGAGGTGTGCTATGACTTTTCTAAGCGATCGGGTGTATGATGTTCGCACAGCGTACGAAAAAACGGCTGAAAAAACTCCCATAGACTTAACATGGGGGCCAAATCTGTGAGATCATATCTTTGGTTTAGAAGGTCATAGAGACTTGGGGCTGGGCTCTTTTGACTCGGCCTATCAAGCTGCCAATAAGTAGTGACTTCATGGCCACGCCCTAGCAACCAATTACAGCACCCTAGCAACCGAGTGGCGATTTTGCCACTGCAAGCACCATTCACATTTTCTTCAGGAAATGTACATTCTAGTTAATGGTGCTTGCCATAGGCAAAGCTCCATTCTTATTATTGCTCATACTTATTATTATAATTATTTTTCTGGACAAAAGTTTGGCGCGCTACTCCTCCCACAGTTTTTGTCCTAGACCAATGAATCAGGTGTCAAATCGACCGGCTTATTGAGGAGACCTGTGCTATGACTTTTATAAGCGATCGGGTGTACGATGTTCGTCCAGCGGGCGAAAAAGTAGCGAAAAAAATCCCATAGACTTTGCATTGCGACAAATTTTGACGAGTTATTGCTCCGAGTGAGAATTTCGTAGAAACATGTGGGTTACCACGTTTGAAGAGGCTAGCAAGCTCTGTCAGGCCATACCTCAAAACTGGGTGTAAGTTGTACCCCTGGGGCGCAAGAGCTGCCCAAAGTTGCCCCATAGACATACTATGGTGAAGCCGTGCCCATGAACCAGGAAGTACTGTGTTTTTCCTACTATGGGAAATTACATAGGGATTTTGTATTGAACATAACTCTGGATCACAATGTCTTAGAGACAAGGGGGTGGGCTCATTTTACTCAGGCAACCAATCAGTCTCTCAGGATCATTGTGAAGCTATCAAGCCACGCCCTAGCAACCATATAGAGCACCATAGCAACAAGTTCCATAGACTTCCATTGAAAAAGATCAAATGAATATCTTTGGATAGGAGTGTCATAGAAACATGAGGGTGGGCTCATTTGACTCGGGGCAGCAAACGGCCAATCACGAATCACCTTCAACACTTCATAGCCACGCCCTAGCAACCATTTAGAGCACCCTAGCAACCCAAAGCATAGAGGGGATATCTTCAAATCTGAATATCATACAGGCATGGGGGTTGGTTTATATCATTCATACTGGCAAGCAGCCTTTGATGTATCATCATTGGCAGCTGCCAAGCCACTCCCTAGCAACCAAACAGAGTACCCTAGCAACCGTTTTTCAAGATGTATATCTCTGCATCAGAACATCGTACAGACATGGGGGTTGGTTTATATTGTCAAGCAGCCTTTGGAGTATCATCATTGGCAGCTGCCAAGCCACTCCCTAGCAACCAAACAGAGTACCCTAGCAACTGTTTAGCAAGACCTATATCTCTGCATCAGAGCATCATAGAGACATGGCGGTTGGCTCTTTTGACTCATGCTAGCAATCTGGACTTCCAACATGATACACATGCTAGCAGTGAATAGCTACATGCTAATAGTGATTAGCTTAGGGTTTAAACATGACACAAACTAGTGAAAATGTGTTAGCATGATGATAGTAGCATGCTAATCATGTTAGCAAACATGCTAATCATGTTAGCATGTTGTTAACATTATGCTAACATGGTTAGCATCTTGCTAAAAACATGTTAACAGTATGCTACGGGTGTTAACATCATGGTGGCAACATGCTAATCATGTTAGCATGTTGCTAGCATTATGCTAACATGATTAGCATCTTGGTAAACACATCCTAGCAATATGCTAAGGGTGTTAGCATCATGCTACCATCATGCTAATCAAGAGTGCCGAGTTTTGCCACTGCAAGCACCATTCACATTTTCTTCAGGAAATGTACATTCTAGTATTGTAATTACTATTCACCTAGACAAAACTTTGGCGCGTAACTCGTCCCGCACCGTTTGTCGTAGACCCATGAATGAGGTGTCAAATCGACCGGCTTATTGAGGAGAGGTGTGCTATGACTTTTCTAAGCGATCGGGTGTACGATGTTTGCACAGCGGACGAAAAAAACGGCTGAAAAAAACTCCCATAGACTTAACAATGGGTCAAAATCTGTGAGATCATAGCTTTGGATCAGAAGGTCATAGAGACTTGGGGCTGGGATCTTTTGATTCGGCCAGCCAATAAGTAGTGACACAGCAACTTCATAGCCACACCCTAGCAACCAATTACAGCACCCTAGCAACCGGTGCCGAATTTTGCCACTGCAAGCACCATTCACATTTTCTTCAGGAAATGTACATTCTAGTATTGTAATTACTATTCACCTGAACAAAACTTTGGCGCGTAACTCGTCCCGCACCGTTTGTCGTAGACCCACAAATGAGGTGTCAAATCGACCGGCTTATTGAGGAGAGGTGTGCTATGACTTTTCTAAGCGATCGGGTGTGCGATGTTCGCACAGCGTACGAAAAAACGGCTGAAAAAACTCCCATAGACTTAACATGGGGGCCAAATCTGTGAGATCATATCTTTAGATCAGAAGGTCGTAGAGACTTGGGGCTGGGCTCTTTTGACTCGGCCTATCAAGCAGCCAATAACTAATGACTTCATAGCCTCACCCTAGCAACCAATTACAGCACCCTAGCAACCGGGTGCCGAATTTTGCCACTGCAAGCACCATTCACATTTTCTTCAGGAAATGTACATTCTAGTTAATGGTGCTTGCCAAAGGCAAAGCTCCATTCTTATTCTCCTGCATACTTATTATTCTTCTTCTTCTTCTTCTTCTGGCCAAAATATCGGCACGTAACTAGTCCCGCAGTTTTTGTCCTAGACCCACGAATGAGGTGTCAAATCGACCGGCTCATTGAGGACAGGTGTGCTATGACTTTTATAAGCGATCAGGTGTACGATGTTCGTCCGGCGGGCGAAAAAGTAGCGAAAAAAATCCCATAGACTTAACATTGGAACGAACTTTGACAAGTCATAACTCTGGATAACAATGTCATAGAGACAAAGGGGTGGTCTCATTTTACTCAGGCAACCAATCAGTCTCTCAGGAAAACTTTGAAGATATCAAGCCACGCCCTAGCAACCATATAGAGCACCTTAGTAACAAGCTTCATAGACTTCCATTGAAAAAGATCAAATGAATATCTTTGGATAGAAGTGTCGTACAAACAAGAGGGTGGGCTCATTTGACTCGAGGCAGCAAACCGCCAATCACAAATCACCTTAAAGACATCATAGCCACGCCTTAGCAACCATTTAGAGCACCCTAGCAACCCAAAGCATAGGCAGATATCTTCAAATCTGAATATCATAGAGGCATGGGGGTTGGTTTATATCATTCATACTGGCAAGCAGCCTTTGGAGTATCATCATTGGTAGCTGCCAAGCCACTCCCTAGCAACCAAACAGAGTACCCTAGCAACCGTTTAGCAAGATCTATATCTCTGCATCAGAACATCGTAAAGACATGGGTGTTGGTTTATATTGTCAAGCAGCCTTTGGAGTATCATCATTGGTAGCTACCAAGCCACTCCCTAGCAACCAAACAGAGTACCCTAGCAACCGTTTAGCAAGATCTATATCTCTGCATCAGAACATCGTAGAGACATGGGTGTTGGTTTATATTGTCATGCTAGCAAACTGGACTTCCACCATGCTACACATGCTAGCAGTGAATAGCTACATGCTAATAGTGATTAGCTTAAGGTTTAAACATGACACAAACAGAGTACCCTAGCAACCGTTTAGCAATATCTATATCTCTGCATCAGAGCATCATGTTAGCAAACATGCTAATCATGTTGGCTCTTTTGACTCATGCTAGCAAACTGGACTTCCAACATGCTACACATGCTAGCGGTGAATAGCTACATGCTAATAGTGATTAGCTAAGTGCTAAAGTGGGCTGAGAACATGATAAGAACTCTATAGAAACTCCATTGTAACTATCTGTGCCAACTACCAACCACCTAGAAACACCTTAGCAACCACTCCAAGTACCTTAGCAACTGCCTAGCAACACCCTAGCAACCACTCAGGTTACCAAAGCAACCGCATAGCAACCGGGTACAGAATTTTGCTACTGCAAGCACCATTCACATTTTCTTCAGGAAATGTACATTCTAGTATTGTAATTACTATTCACCTGAACAAAACTTTGGCGCGTAACTCGTCCTGCACCGTTTGTCGTAGACCCACGAATGAGGTGTCAAATCGACCGGCTTATTGAGGAGAGGTGTGCTATGACTTTTCTAAGCGATCGGGTGTACGATGTTCGCATAGCCAACGAAGAAAACGGCTGAAAAATCTCCCATAGACTTAACATTGGGTCATAATCTGTGAGATCATATCTTTGGATCAGAAGGTCATAGAGACTTGGGGCTGGGCTCTTTTGATTCGGCCAGCCAATAAGTAGTGACACAGCAACTTCATAGCCACGCCCTAGCAACCAATTACAGCACCCTAGCAACCGGTGCCGAATTTTGCCACTGCAAGCACCATTCACATTTTCTTCAGGAAATGTACATTCTAGTTAATGGTGCTTGCCAAAGGCAAAGCTCCATTCTTATTCTCCTGCATACTTATTATTATTCTTCTTCTTCTTCTTCCACTTTTTCGTCTGCGCGCTACTCCTCCCGCAGCTTTTGTCCTAGACCCATGAATGAGGTGTCAAATCGACCGGCCCATTGAGGAGTGGTGTGCTATGACTTTTATAAGCGATCGGGTGTACGATGTTCGTCCGGCGGGCGAAAAAGTAGCCGAAAAATCCCATAGACTTAACATTGCGACGAACTTTGACGAATCATAGCTCCTAACGAGAATTTCGTAGAAACATGTGGGTTACCACGTTTGAAGAGGCTGACAGGCTCTCTCAGACCATACCTCAAAATGGGGTGTAAGTTGTACCCCTGGGGCGCAAGAGCTGCCCAAAGTTGCCCCATAGACATACTATGGTGAAGCCGTGCCCATGAACCAGGAAGTACTGTGTTTTTCCTACTATGGGAAATTACATAGGGATTTTGTATTGAACATAACTCTGGATTGCAGTGTCATAGAGACAAGGGGGTGGGCTTATTTTACTCAGGCAACCAATCAGTCTCTCAGGATCAATGTGAAGCTATCAAGCCACGCCCTAGCAACCATATAGAGCACCTTAGTAACAAGCTCCATAGACTTCCATTGAAAAAGATCAAATTAATATTTTTGGATAGAAGTGTCATAGAAACATGAGGGTGGGCTCATTTGACTCGGGGCAGCAAACGGCCAATCACGAATCACCTTCAACACTTCATAGCCACCCCCTAGCAACCATTTAGAGCACCCTAGCAACCCAAAGCATAGAGGGATATCTTCAAATCTGAATTTCATACAGGCATGGGGGTTGATTTATATCATTCATACTGGCAAGCAGCCTTTGGTGTATCATCATTGGCAGCTGCCAAGCCACTCCCTAGCAACCAAACAGAGTACCCTAGCAACCATTTTGCAAGACCTATATCTCTGCAACAGAACATCGTAGAGACATGGGGGTTGGCTTATATTGGCAAGTAGCCTTTGGAGTGTCATCATTGGCAGCTGCCAAGCCACTCCCTAGCAACCAAACAGAGTACCCTAGCAACCATTTAGCAAGGCCTATATCTCTGCATCAGAACATCGTACAGACATGGGGGTTGGCTTTTTTGACTCATGCTAGCAAACTGTACTTGCAACATGCTACACATGCTAGCAGTGAATAGCTACATGCTAATAGTGATTAGCTAAGTGCTAAAGTGGGCTGAGAACATGCTAAGAACTCTATAGAAACTCCATAGTAAGTATCTGTGACAACTCCCAACCACCTAGTAACACCATAGCAACCACCCAGGTTACCATAGCAACCGCCTAGCAACCACCCAGAACACCCTAGCAACCGCCTAGCAACACCTTAGCAACCACCCCAAGTACCTTAGCAACCGCCTAGCAACACCCTAGCAACCACCCAGGTTACCATAGCAACCGCATAGCAACCACCTAGCAACCGCCTAGCAACACCTTAGCAACCACCCCAAGTACCTTAGCAACTGCCTAGCAACACCCCAGCAACCACCCAGGTTACCATAGCAACCACCTAGCAACCGCCTAGCAACACCTTAGCAACCACCCCAAGTACCTTAGCAACTGCCTAGCAACACCCCAGCAACCACCCAGGTTACCATAGCAACCGCATAGCAACCGCCTAGCAACACCTTAGCAACCACCCCAAGTACCTTAGCAACTGCCTAGCAACACCCCAGCAACCACCCAGGTTACCATAGCAACCGCCTAGCAACCACCCAGAACACCCTAGCAACCGCCTAGCAACACCTTAGCAACCACCCCAAGTACCTTAGCAACCGCCTAGCAACACCCTAGCAACCACCCAGGTTACCATAGCAACCGCATAGCAACCACCTAGCAACCGCCTAGCAACACCTTAGCAACCACCCCAAGTACCTTAGCAACTGCCTAGCAACACCCCAGCAACCACCCAGGTTACCATAGCAACCGCATAGCAACCGCCTAGCAACACCTTAGCAACCACCCCAAGTACCTTAGCAACTGCCTAGCAACACCCCAGCAACCACCCAGAACACCCTATCAACCGCCTAGCAACACCTTAGAAACCACACCAAGTACCTTAGCAACCGCCTAGCAACCGAGTGGCGATTTTGCCACTGCAAGCACCATTCACATTTTCTTCAGGAAATGTACATTCTAGTTATTATTATTCTGCTTCTTCTTCTTCTTCTTCTGGACAAAATTTCTGCGCGCTACTCCTCCCGCAGCTTTTGTCGTAGACCCATGAATGAGGTGTCAAATCGACCGGCTTATTGAGGAGAGGTGTGCTATGACTTTTATAAGCGATCGGGTGTACGATGTTCGTCCAGTGGGCGAAAAATCGGGCGAAAAATCCCATAGACTTAACATTGTGATGATATTTGACGAGTCATAGCTCCTAATGAGGATTTCATAGAAACATGTGGGTTACTACGTTTGAAGGGGCTGACAGGCTCTGTCAGACCATATCTCAAAATGGGGTGTAAGTTGTACCCCTGGGGCGCAAGAGCTGCCCAAAGTTGCCCCATAGACATACTATGGTGAAGCCGTGCCCATGAACCAGGAAGTACTGTGTTTTTCCTACTATGGGAAATTACATAGGGATTTTGTATTGAACATAACTCTGGATTACAATGTCATAGAGACAAGGGGGTGGGCTCATTTTACTCAAACAACCAATCAGTCTCTCAGGATCATTGTGAAACTATCAAGCCACGCCCTAGCAAGCATATAGAGCACCTTAGTAACAAGCTCCATAGACTTCCATTGAAAAAGATCAAATGAATATCTTTGGATAGGAGTGTCATACAAACATGAGGGTGGGCTCATTTGACTCGAGGCAGCAAACCGCCAATCACAAATCACCTTAAAGACATCATAGCCACGCCTTAGCAACCATTTAGAGCACCCTAGCAACCCAAAGCATAGGCAGATATCTTCAAATCTGAATATCATAAAGGCATGGGGGTTGGTTTATATCATTCATACTGGCAAGCAGCCTTTGGTTTATCATTACTGGCAGCTGCCAAGCCACTCCCTAGCAACCAAACAGAGTACCCTAGCAACCGTTTTGCAAGATCTATATCTCTGCATCAGAACATCGTAAAGACATGGGTGTTGGTTTATATTGTCAAGCAGCCTTTGGAGTATCATCATTGGTAGCTGCCAAGCCACTCCCTAGCAACCAAACAGAGTACCCTAGCAACGATTTAGCAAGATCTATATCTCTGCATCAGAGCATCATAGAGACATGGCGGTTGGCTCTTTTGACTCATGCTAGCAAACTGGACTTCCAACATGCTACACATGCTAGCAGTGAATAGCTACATGCTAATAGTGATTAGCTTAGTGTTTAAACATGACACAAACTAGTAAAAATGTGTTAGCATCATGCTGGTAGCATGCTAATTGTGTTAGCATCATGGTAGTAGCATGCTAATCATGTTAGCATCATGCTAGCAAACATGCTAATCATGTTAGCATTATGCTAGCAACATGCTAACATGATTAGCATCATGCTAGCATTATGCTAATCATGTTAGCATGTTGCTAGCATAATGCTAACATGATTAGCATCTTGTTAAAATCATGCTAGCAACATGGTAATCATGTTAGCATCATGCTAGCATTATGCTAATCATGTTAGCATGTTGCTAGCGTTATGCTAACATGATTAGCATCTTGTTAAAATCATGCTAGCAACATGGTAATCATGCTAGCATAATGCTAGCATTATGCTAATCATGTTAGCATGTTCCTAGCATTATGCTAACATGATTAGCACCTTGTTTAAAACATGTTAGCAGCATGCTAAGGGTGTTAGCATCATGCTAACAACATGCTAATCATGTTAGCATGTTGCTAGCATTATGCTAACATGATTAGCATCTTGTTAAAAACATCCTAGCAGGATGCTACGGGTGTTAGCATCATGCTAGTAACATGCTAATCATGTAAGCATGTTGCTCGCATTATGCTAACATGATTAGCATCTTGCTGAAAACATCCTAGCAGTATGCTAATGGTGTTAGCATCATGCTAGCATCATGCTAATCAAGAGTGCCGAATTTTGCCACTGCAAGCACCATTCACATTTTCTTCAGGAAATGTACATTCTAGTATTGTAATTACTATTCACCTGAACAAAACTTTGGCGCGTAACTCGTCTCGCAGTTTTTGACGTAGACCCACGAATGAGGTGTTAAATCGACCGGCTTATTGAGGAGAGGTGTGCTATGACTTTTCTAAGCGATCGGGTGTACGATGTTCGCACAGCGTACGAAAAAACGGCTGAAAAAACTCCCATAGACTTAACATGGGGGCCAAATCTGTGAGATCATATCTTTGGTTTAGAAGGTCATAGAGACTTGGGGCTGGGCTCTTTTGACTCGGCCTATCAAGCCGCCAATAAGTAGTGACTTCATGGCCACGCCCTAGCAACCAATTACAGCAACCTAGCAACCGAGTGGCGAATTTTGCCACTGCAAGCACCATTCACATTTTCTTCAGGAAATGTACATTCTAGTTAATGGTGCTTGCCAAAGGCAAAGCTCCATTCTTATTCTCCTGCATACTTATTATTATTATTATTATTATTATTATTATTCCACACAAAATTTTGGCGCGCTACTCCTCCCGCAGCTTTTGTCCTAGACCCATGAATGAGGTGTCAAATCGACCGGCTTATTGAGGAGAGGTGTGCTATGACTTTTATAAGCGATCGGGTGTACGATGTTCGTCCGACGGGCGAAAAATCGTGCGAAAAATCCCATAGACTTAACATTGGGACGAACTTTGACAAGTCATAACTCTGGATCACAATGTCATAGAGACAAGGGGGTGGGCTCATTTTACTCAGGCAACCAATCAGTCTATCAAGATAATTTTAAAGCTATCAAGCCACGCCCTAGCAACCATAGAGAGTACCTTAGCAACAAGTTCCATAGACTTCCATTGAAAAAGATCAAAGGAATATCTTTGGATAGGAGTGTCATAGAAACATGAGGGTGGGCTCATTTGACTCGGGGCAGCAAACGGCCAATCACGAATCACCTTCAAGATATCATAGCCACGCCCTAGCAACTATTTAGAGCACCCTAGCAACTCAAAGCATAGAGGGGATATCTTCAAATCTGAACATCATAGAGGAATGGGGGTTGGTTTATATCATTCATACTGGCAAGCAGCCTTTGGTTTATCATTACTGGCAGCTGCCAAGCCACTCCCTAGCAACCAAACAGAGTACCCTAGCAACCGTTTTGCAAGATCTATATCTCTGCATCAGAACATCGTAGAGACATGGGTGTTGGTTTATATTGTCAAGCAGCCTTTGGAGTATCATCATTGGTAGCTACCAAGCCACTCCCTAGCAACCAAACAGAGTACCCTAGCAACCGTTTTGAAACACCTATATTTCTGCATCAGAACATTATAGAGACATGGCGGTTGGCTCTTTTGACTCATGCTAGCAAACTGGACTTCCACCATGCTACACATGCTAGCAGTGAATAACTACATGCTAATAGTGATTAGCTTAAGGTTTAAACATGACACAAACTAGTAAAAATGTGTTAGAATAATGCTAGTGGCATGTTAATTGTGTTAGCATGATGCTAGTAGCATGCTAATCATGTTAGCATCATGTTAGCAAACATGCTAATCATGTTAGCATCTTGTTAAATACATGCTAACAACATGGTAATCATGCTAGCATCATGCTAGCATTATGCTAATGATGTTAGCATGTTGCTAACATTATGCTAACATGATTAGCATCTTGTTAAAATAATGCTAACAACATGGTAATCATGCTATCATCATGCTAGCATTATGCTAATCATGTTAGCATGTTTGCTAGCATTATGCTAACATGATTAGCATCTTGTTTAAAACATGCTAGCAGCATGCTATGGGTGTTAGCATCATGCTAGTAACATGCTAATCATGTTAGCATGTTGCTAACATAATGCTAACATGATTAGCATTTGGTTAAAATAATGCTAGCAACATGGTAATCATGCTAGCATCATGCTAGCATTATGCTAATCATGTTAGCATGTTGCTAGCATTATGCTAACATGACTAGCATTTTGTTTAAAACATGCTAGCAGCATGCTTAGGGTGTTAGCATCATGCTAGCTACATGGTAATCTTGTTAGCATCTTGTTAAAAACATGCTAGCAAAATGGTAATCATGCTAGCATCATGTTACCATTATGCTAATCATGTTAGCATGTTGCTAGCATTATGCTAACATGATTAGCATCTTGTTAAAATCATGGTAGCAACATGGTAATCATGCTAGCATCATGCTAGCATTATGTTAATCATGTTAGCATGTTTTGCTAGCATTATGCTAACATGATTAGAATCTTGCTAAAAACATGCTGGCATCATGCTATGGGTGTTAGCATCATGCTAGCAACATGCTAATCTGTTAGCATCTTGCTAAAAACATCCTAGCAGGACGGTAATTATGTTAGCATCATGCTAATCAAGAGTGCTGAGTTTTGCCACTGCAAGCACCATTCACATTTTCTTCAGGAAATGTACATTCTAGTTAATGGTGCTTGCCAAAGGCAAAGCTCCATTCTTATTCTCCTGCATACTTATTATTATTATTCTGCTTCTTCTTCTTCTTCTTCTGGACAAAATTTCTGCGCGCTACTCCTCCCGCAGCTTTTGTCGTAGACCCATGAATGAGGTGTCAAATCGACCGGCTTATTGAGGAGAGGTGTGCTATGACTTTTATAAGCGATCGGGTGTACGATGTTCGTCCAGTGGGCGAAAAATCGGGCGAAAAATCCCATAGACTTAACATTGTGATGATATTTGACGAGTCATAGCTCCTAATGAGGATTTCATAGAAACATGTGGGTTACTACGTTTGAAGGGGCTGACAGGCTCTGTCAGACCATATCTCAAAATGGGGTGTAAGTTGTACCCCTGGGGCGCAAGAGCTGCCCAAAGTTGCCCCATAGACATACTATGGTGAAGCCGTGCCCATGAACCAGGAAGTACTGTGTTTTTCCTACTATGGGAAATTACATAGGGATTTTGTATTGAACATAACTCTGGATTACAATGTCATAGAGACAAGGGGTGGGCTCATTTTACTCAAACAACCAATCAGTCTCTCAGGATCATTGTGAAACTATCAAGCCACGCCCTAGCAAGCATATAGAGCACCTTAGTAACAAGCTCCATAGACTTCCATTGAAAAAGATCAAATGAATATCTTTGGATAGGAGTGTCATACAAACATGAGGGTGGGCTCATTTGACTCGAGGCAGCAAACCGCCAATCACAAGTCACCTTAAAGACATCATAGCCACGCCTTAGCAACCATTTAGAGCACCCTAGCAACCCAAAGCATAGGCAGATATCTTCAAATCTGAATATCATAAAGGCATGGGGGTTGGTTTATATCATTCATACTGGCAAGCAGCCTTTGGTTTATCATTACTGGCAGCTGCCAAGCCACTCCCTAGCAACCAAACAGAGTACCCTAGCAACCGTTTTGCAAGATCTATATCTCTGCATCAGAACATCGTAAAGACATGGGTGTTGGTTTATATTGTCAAGCAGCCTTTGGAGTATCATCATTGGTAGCTGCCAAGCCACTCCCTAGCAACCAAACAGAGTACCCTAGCAACGATTTAGCAAGATCTATATCTCTGCATCAGAGCATCATAGAGACATGGCGGTTGGCTCTTTTGACTCATGCTAGCAAACTGGACTTCCAACATGCTACACATGCTAGCAGTGAATAGCTACATGCTAATAGTGATTAGCTTAGTGTTTAAACATGACACAAACTAGTAAAAATGTGTTAGCATCATGCTGGTAGCATGCTAATTGTGTTAGCATCATGGTAGTAGCATGCTAATCATGTTAGCATCATGCTAGCAAACATGCTAATCATGTTAGTATTATGCTAGCAACATGCTAACATGATTAGCATCATGCTAGCATTATGCTAATCATGTTAGCATGTTGCTCGCATAATGCTAACATGATTAGCATCTTGTTAAAATCATGCTAGCAACATGGTAATCATGTTAGCATCATGCTAGCATTATGCTAATCATGTTAGCATGTTGCTTGCGTTATGCTAACATGATTAGCATCTTGTTAAAATCATGCTAGCAACATGGTAATCATGCTAGCATAATGCTAGCATTATGCTAATCATGTTAGCATGTTCCTAGCATTATGCTAACATGATTAGCACCTTGTTTAAAACATGTTAGCAGCATGCTAAGGGTGTTAGCATCATGCTAACAACATGCTAATCATGTTAGCATGTTGCTAGCATTATGCTAACATGATTAGCATCTTGTTAAAAACATCCTAGCAGGATGCTACGGGTGTTAGCATCATGCTAGTAACATGCTAATCATGTAAGCATGTTGCTCGCATTATGCTAACATGATTAGCATCTTGCTGAAAACATCCTAGCAGTATGCTAATGGTGTTAGCATCATGCTAGCATCATGCTAATCAAGAGTGCCGAATTTTGCCACTGCAAGCACCATTCACATTTTCTTCAGGAAATGTACATTCTAGTTAATGGTGCTTGCCAAAGGCAAAGCTCCATTCTTATTCTCCTGCATACTTATTATTATTATTATTATTAATGGTGCTTGCCAAAGGCAAAGCTCCATTCTTATTCTTCTGCATACTTATTATTCTTCTTCTTCTTCTTCTGGACACAATTTCTGCGCGCTACTCCTCCCGCAGTTTTTGTCATAGACCCATGAATGAGGTGTCAAATCGACCGGCTCATTGAGGACAGGTGTGCTATGACTTTTATAAGCGATCGGGTGTACGATGTTCGTCCGGCGGGCGAAAAAGTAGCGAAAAAAATCCCATAGACTTTGCATTGGGACAAACTTTGATGAGTAATAGCTCCTAACGAGAATTTCATAGAAACATGTGGGTTACCACGTTTGAAGAGCCTGATAGGCTCTCTCAGACCATACCTCAAAATGGGGTGTAAGTTGTACCCCTGGGGCACAAGAGCTGCCCAAAGTTGCCCCATAGACATACTATGGTGAAGCCGTGCCCATGAACCAGGAAGTACTGTGTTTTTCCTACTATGGGAAATTACATAGGGATTTTGTATTGAACATAACTCTGGATAACAATGTCATAGAGACAAGGGGGTGGGCCCATTTTACTCAGGCAACCAATCAGTCTCTCAGGATCATTGTGAAGCTATCAAGCCACGCCCTAGCAACCATATAGAGCACCATAGCAACAAGTTCCATTGACTTCCATTGAAAAAGATCAAATGAATATCTTTGGATAGAAGTGTCGTACAAACAAGAGGGTGGGCTCATTTGACTGGAGGCAGCAAACCGCCAATCACAAATCACCTTAAAGACATCATAGCCACGCCTTAGCAACCATTTAAAGCACCCCAGCAACCCAAAGCATAGGCAGATATCTTCAAATCTGAATATCATAGAGGCATTGGGGTTGGTTTATATCATTTATACTGGCAAGCAGCCTTTGGTTTATCATTACTAGCAGCTGCCAAGCCACTCCCTAGCAACCAAACAGAGTACCCTAGCAACCGTTTTGCAAGATCTATATCTCTGCATCAGAACATCATAAAGACATGGGGGTTGGTTTATATTGTCAAGCAGCCTTTGGAGTATCATCATTGGTAGCTGCCAAGCCACTCCTTAGCAACCAAACAGAGTACCCTAGCAACCGTTTAGCAAGATCTATATCTCTGCATCAGAGCATCATAGAGACATGGCGGTTGGCTCTTTTGACTCATGCTAGCAAACTGAACTTCCAACATGCTACACATGCTAGCAGTGAATAGCTACATGCTAATAGTGATTAGCTTAGGGTTTAAACATGACACAAACTAGTAAAAATGTGTTACATCATGCTGGTAACATGCTAATTGTGTTAGCATCATGCTAGTAGCATGCTAATCATGTTAGCATCATGCTAGCAAACATGCTAATTATGTTAGCATCTTGTTAAAAACATGCTAGCAACATGGTAATCATGCTAGCATCATGCTAGCATTATGCTAATCATGTTAGCATGTTGCTAGCAACATGCTAATCATGTTAGCATCTTGATAAAAACATCCTAGCAGGACGGTAATTATGTTAGCATCATGCTAATCAAGAGTGCCGAGTTTTGCCACTGCAAGCACCATTCACATTTTCTTCAGGAAATGTACATTCTAGTTATTATTATTATTCCACACAAAATTTTGGCGCGCTACTCCTCCCGCAGCTTTTGTCCTAGACCCATGAATGAGGTGTCAAATCGACCGGCTTATTGAGGAGAGGTGTGCTATGACTTTTATAAGCGATCGGGTGTACGATGTTCGTCCGACGGGCGAAAAATCGGGCGAAAAATCCCATAGACTTAACATTGGGACGAACTTTGACAAGTCATAACTCTGGATCACAATGTCATAGAGACAAGGGGGTGGGCTCATTTTACTCAGGCAACCAATCAGTCTATCAAGATAATTTTAAAGCTATCAAGCCACGCCCTAGCAACCATAGAGAGTACCTTAGTAACAAGCTCCATAGACTTCCATTGAAAAAGATCAAAGGAATATCTTTGGATAGGAGTGTCATACAAACATGAGGGTGGGCTCGTTTGACTCGAGGCAGCAAACCGCCAATCACAAATAACCTTAAAGCCATCATAGCCACGCCTTAGCAACCATTTTAGAGCACCCTAGCAACCCAAAGCATAGGCAGATATCTTCAAATCTGAATATCATAGAGGCATGGGGGTTGGTTTATATCATTCATACTGGCAAGCAGCCTTTGGTTTATCATTACTGGCAGCTGCCAAGCCACTCCCTAGCAACCAAACAGAGTACCCTAGCAACTGTTTTGCAAGATCTATATCTCTGCATCAGAACATCGTAAAGACATGGGTGTTGGTTTATATTGTCAAGCAGCCTTTGGAGTATCATCATTGGTAGCTGCCAAGCCACTCCCTAGCAACCAAACAGAGTACCCTAGCAACCGTTTAGCAATATCTATATCTCTGCATCAGAGCATCATAGAGACATGGCGGATGGCTCTTTTGACTAATGCTAGCAAACTGGACTTCCAACATGCTACACATGCTAGCAGTGAATAGCTACATGCTAATAGTGATTAGCTTAGGGTTTAAACATGACACAAACTAGTAAAAATGTGTTAGCATCATGCTGGTAACATGGTAATTGTGTTAGCATCATGTTAGTAGCATGCTAATCATGTTAGCATCATGCTAGCAAACATGCTAATCATGTTATCATCTTGTAAAAACCATGCTAATCATGTTAGCATGTTGCTAGCATTATGCTAACATGATTAGCATATTGTTTAAAACATGTTAGCAGCATGCTAAGGGTGTTAGCATCATGGTAGCAACATGCTAATCATGTTAGCATCTTGCTAAAAACATCATAGCAGGACGGTAATTATGTTAGCATAGTTTTGCCACTGCAAGCACCATTCACATTTTCTTCAGGAAATGTACATTCTAGTATTGTAATTACTATTCACCTGAACAAAACTTTGGCGCGTAACTCGTCCCGCACCGTTTGTTGTATACCCACGAATGAGGTGTCAAATCGACCGGCTTATTGAGGAGAGGTGTGCTATGACTTTTCTAAGCGATCGGGTGTACGATGTTCGCACAGTGTACGAAAAAATTGGCTGAAAAAACTCCCATAGACTTAACATTGAGTCAAAATCTATGAGATCATATCTTTGGATCAGAAGGTCATAGAGACTTGGGGCTGGGCTCTTTTGATTCGGCCAGCCAATAAGTAGTGACACAGCAACTTCATAGCCACGCCCTAGCAACCAATTACAGCACCCTAGCAACCGGTGCCGAATTTTTCCACTGCAAGCACCATTCACATTTTCTTCAGGAAATGTACATTCTAGTATTGTAATTACTATTCACCTGAACAAAACTTTGGCGCGTAACTCGTCCCGCACCGTTTGTCGTAGACCCACGAATGAGGTGTCAAATCGACCGGCTTATTGAGGATAGGTGTGCTATGACTTTTCTAAGCGATCGGGTGTACGATGTTCGCACAGCGTACGAAAAAACGGCTGAAAAAACTCCCATAGACAACATGGGGGCCAAATCTGTGAGATCATATCTTTGGTTTAGAAGGTCGTAGAGACTTGGGGCTGGGCTCTTTTGATTCGGCCAGCCAATAAGTAGTGACACAGCATCTTCATAGCCACGCCCTAGCAACCAATTACAGCACCCTAGCAACCGAGTCAGGTGTTTTGCCACTGCAAGCACCATTCACATTTTCTTCAGGAAATGTACATTCTAGTTAATGGTGCTTGCCAAAGGCAAAGCTCCATTCTTATTCTTCTGCATACTTATTATTCTTCTTCTTCTTCTTCTGGACACAATTTCTGCGCGCTACTCCTCCCGCAGTTTTTGTCATAGACCCATGAATGAGGTGTCAAATCGACCGGCTCATTGAGGACAGGTGTGCTATGACTTTTATAAGCGATCGGGTGTACGATGTTCGTCCGGCGGGCGAAAAAGTAGCGAAAAAAATCCCATAGACTTTGCATTGGGACAAACTTTGATGAGTAATAGCTCCTAACGAGAATTTCATAGAAACATGTGGGTTACCACGTTTGAAGAGCCTGATAGGCTCTCTCAGACCATACCTCAAAATGGGGTGTAAGTTGTACCCCTGGGGCGCAAGAGCTGCCCAAAGTTGCCCCATAGACATACTATGGTGAAGCCGTGCCCATGAACCAGGAAGTACTGTGTTTTTCCTACTATGGGAAATTACATAGGGATTTTGTATTGAACATAACTCTGGATCACAATGTCATAGAGACAAGGGGGTGGGCCCATTTTACTCAGGCAACCAATCAGTCTCTCAGGATCATTGTGAAGCTATCAAGCCACGCCCTAGCAACCATATAGAGCACCATAGCAACAAGTTCCATTGACTTCCATTGAAAAAGGTCAAATGAATATCTTTGGATAGAAGTGTCGTACAAACAAGAGGGTGGGCTCATTTGACTGGAGGCAGCAAACCGCCAATCACAAATCACCTTAAAGACATCATAGCCACGCCTTAGCAACCATTTAAAGCACCCTAGCAACCCAAAGCATAGGCAGATATCTTCAAATCTGAATATCATAGAGGCATGGGGGTTGGTTTATATCATTTATACTGGCAAGCAGCCTTTGGTTTATCATTACTAGCAGCTGCCAAGCCACTCCCTAGCAACCAAACAGAGTACCCTAGCAACCGTTTTGCAAGATCTATATCTCTGCATCAGAACATCATAAAGACATGGGGGTTGGTTTATATTGTCAAGCAGCCTTTGGAGTATCATCATTGGTAGCTGCCAAGCCACTCCTTAGCAACCAAACAGAGTACCCTAGCAACCGTTTAGCAAGATCTATATCTCTGCATCAGAGCATCATAGAGACATGGCGGTTGGCTCTTTTGACTCATGCTAGCAAACTGAACTTCCAACATGCTACACATGCTAGCAGTGAATAGCTACATGCTAATAGTGATTAGCTTAGGGTTTAAACATGACACAAACTAGTAAAAATGTGTTACATCATGCTGGTAACATGCTAATTGTGTTAGCATCATGCTAGTAGCATGCTAATCATGTTAGCATCATGCTAGCAAACATGCTAATTATGTTAGCATCTTGTTAAAAACATGCTAGCAACATGGTAATCATGCTAGCATCATGCTAGCATTATGCTAATCATGTTAGCATGTTGCTAGCATTATGCTAACATGATTAGCATCTTTCTAAAAACATGCTAGCAGCATGCTAAGGGTGTTAGCATTATGCTAGCAACAAATGCTAATCATGTTAGCATGTTGCTAGCATAATGCTAACATGATTAGCATCTTTCTAAAAACATGCTAGCAGCATGCTAAGGGTGTTAGCATAATGCTAGCAACATGCTAATCATGTTAGCATCTTGATAAAAACATCCTAGCAGGACGGTAATTATGTTAGCATCATGCTAATCAAGAGTGCCGAGTTTTGCCACTGCAAGCACCATTCACATTTTCTTCAGGAAATGTACATTCTAGTTAATGGTGCTTGCCAAAGGCAAAGCTCCATTCTTATTCTTCTGCATACTTATTATTCTTCTTCTTCTTCTTCTGGACACAATTTCTGCGCGCTACTCCTCCCGCAGTTTTTGTCATAGACCCATGAATGAGGTGTCAAATCGACCGGCTCATTGAGGACAGGTGTGCTATGACTTTTATAAGCGATCGGGTGTACGATGTTCGTCCGGCGGGCGAAAAAGTAGCGAAAAAAAATCCCATAGACTTTGCATTGGGACAAACTTTGATGAGTAATAGCTCCTAACGAGAATTTCATAGAAACATGTGGGTTACCACGTTTGAAGAGCCTGATAGGCTCTCTCAGACCATACCTCAAAATGGGGTGTAAGTTGTACCCCTGGGGCGCAAGAGCTGCCCAAAGTTGCCCCATAGACATACTATGGTGAAGCCGTGCCCATGAACCAGGAAGTACTGTGTTTTTCCTACTATGGGAAATTACATAGGGATTTTGTATTGAACATAACTCTGGATCACAATGTCATAGAGACAAGGGGGTGGGCCCATTTTACTCAGGCAACCAATCAGTCTCTCAGGATCATTGTGAAGCTATCAAGCCACGCCCTAGCAACCATATAGAGCACCATAGCAACAAGTTCCATTGACTTCCATTGAAAAAGGTCAAATGAATATCTTTGGATAGAAGTGTCGTACAAACAAGAGGGTGGGCTCATTTGACTGGAGGCAGCAAACCGCCAATCACAAATCACCTTAAAGACATCATAGCCACGCCTTAGCAACCATTTAAAGCACCCTAGCAACCCAAAGCATAGGCAGATATCTTCAAATCTGAATATCATAGAGGCATGGGGGTTGGTTTATATCATTTATACTGGCAAGCAGCCTTTGGTTTATCATTACTAGCAGCTGCCAAGCCACTCCCTAGCAACCAAACAGAGTACCCTAGCAACCGTTTTGCAAGATCTATATCTCTGCATCAGAACATCATAAAGACATGGGGGTTGGTTTATATTGTCAAGCAGCCTTTGGAGTATCATCATTGGTAGCTGCCAAGCCACTCCTTAGCAACCAAACAGAGTACCCTAGCAACCGTTTAGCAAGATCTATATCTCTGCATCAGAGCATCATAGAGACATGGCGGTTGGCTCTTTTGACTCATGCTAGCAAACTGAACTTCCAACATGCTACACATGCTAGCAGTGAATAGCTACATGCTAATAGTGATTAGCTTAGGGTTTAAACATGACACAAACTAGTAAAAATGTGTTACATCATGCTGGTAACATGCTAATTGTGTTAGCATCATGCTAGTAGCATGCTAATCATGTTAGCATCATGCTAGCAAACATGCTAATTATGTTAGCATCTTGTTAAAAACATGCTAGCAACATGGTAATCATGCTAGCATCATGCTAGCATTATGCTAATCATGTTAGCATGTTGCTAGCATTATGCTAACATGATTAGCATCTTTCTAAAAACATGCTAGCAGCATGCTAAGGGTGTTAGCATTATGCTAGCAACAAATGCTAATCATGTTAGCATGTTGCTAGCATAATGCTAACATGATTAGCATCTTTCTAAAAACATGCTAGCAGCATGCTAAGGGTGTTAGCATAATGCTAGCAACATGCTAATCATGTTAGCATCTTGATAAAAACATCCTAGCAGGACGGTAATTATGTTAGCATCATGCTAATCAAGAGTGCCGAGTTTTGCCACTGCAAGCACCATTCACATTTTCTTCAGGAAATGTACATTCTAGTATTGTAATTACTATTCACCTGAACAAAACTTTGGCGCGTAACTCGTCCCGCACCGTTTGTCGTAGACCCACGAATGAGGTGTCAAATCGACCGGCTTATTGAGGATAGGTGTGCTATGACTTTTCTAAACGATCGGGTGTACGATGTTCGCACAGCGTACGAAAAAACGGCTGAAAAAACTCCCATAGACAACATAGGGGCCAAATCTGTGAGATCATATCTTTGGTTTAGAAGGTCGTAGAGACTTGGGGCTGGGCTCTTTTGATTCGGCCAGCCAATAAGTAGTGACACAGCAACTTCATAGCCACGCCCTAGCAACCAATTACAGCACCCTAGCAACCGAGTCAGGTGTTTTGCCACTGCAAGCACCATTCACATTTTCTTCAGGAAATGTACATTCTAGTATTGTAATTACTATTCACCTGAACAAAACTTTGGCGCGTAACTCGTCCCGCACCGTTTGTCGTAGACCCACATATGAGGTGTCAAATCGACCGGCTTATTGAGGAGAGGTGTGCTATGACTTTTCTAAGCGATCGGGTGTACGATGTTCGCACAGCGTACGAAAAAACGGCTGAAAAAACTCTCATAGACGTAACATTGGGTCAAAATCTGTGAGATCATATCTTTGGATCAGAAGGTCATAGGGACTCTTTTGATTCGGCCAGCCAATAAGTAGTGACACAGCAACTTCATAGCCACGCCCTAGCAACCAATTACAGCACCCTAGCAACCGGGGCCAAATTTTGCCACTGCAAGCACCATTCACATTTTCTTCAGGAAATGTACATTCTAGTATTGTAATTACTATTCACCTGAACAAAACTTTGGCGCGTAACTCGTCCCGCACCGTTTGTCCTAGACCCACAAATGAGGTGTCAAATCGACCGGCTTATTGAGGAGAGGTGTGCTATGACTTTTCTAAGCGATCGGGTGTACGATGTTCGCACAGCGTATGAAAAAAATGGCTGAAAAAACTACCATAGACTTAACATTGGGTCAAAATCTGTGAGATCATATCTTTGGATCAGAAGGTCATAGAGACTTGGGGCTGGGCTCTTTTGATTCGGCCAGCCAATAAGTAGTGGCACAGCAACTTCATAGCCACGCCCTAGCAACCAATTACAGCACCCTAGCAACCGGTGCCGAATTTTGCCACTGCAAGCACCATTCACATTTTCTTCAGGAAATGTACATTCTAGTATTGTAATTACTATTCACCTGAACAAAACTTTGGCGCGTAACTCGTCCCGCACCGTTTGTCGTAGACCCACGAATGAGGTGTCAAATCGACCGGCTTATTGAGGATAGGTGTGCTATGACTTTTCTAAACGATCGGGTGTACGATGTTCGCACAGCGTACGAAAAAACGGCTGAAAAAACTCCCATAGACAACATAGGGGCCAAATCTGTGAGATCATATCTTTGGTTTAGAAGGTCGTAGAGACTTGGGGCTGGGCTCTTTTGATTCGGCCAGCCAATAAGTAGTGACACAGCAACTTCATAGCCACGCCCTAGCAACCAATTACAGCACCCTAGCAACCGAGTCAGGTGTTTTGCCACTGCAAGCACCATTCACATTTTCTTCAGGAAATGTACATTCTAGTATTGTAATTACTATTCACCTGAACAAAACTTTGGCGCGTAACTCGTCCCGCACCGTTTGTCGTAGACCCACATATGAGGTGTCAAATCGACCGGCTTATTGAGGAGAGGTGTGCTATGACTTTTCTAAGCGATCGGGTGTACGATGTTCGCACAGCGTACGAAAAACGGCTGAAAAAACTCTCATAGACGTAACATTGGGTCAAAATCTGTGAGATCATATCTTTGGATCAGAAGGTCATAGGGACTCTTTTGATTCGGCCAGCCAATAAGTAGTGACACAGCAACTTCATAGCCACGCCCTAGCAACCAATTACAGCACCCTAGCAACCGGGGCCAAATTTTGCCACTGCAAGCACCATTCACATTTTCTTCAGGAAATGTACATTCTAGTATTGTAATTACTATTCACCTGAACAAAACTTTGGCGCGTAACTCGTCCCGCACCGTTTGTCCTAGACCCACAAATGAGGTGTCAAATCGACCGGCTTATTGAGGAGAGGTGTGCTATGACTTTTCTAAGCGATCGGGTGTACGATGTTCGCACAGCGTATGAAAAAAATGGCTGAAAAAACTACCATAGACTTAACATTGGGTCAAAATCTGTGAGATCATATCTTTGGATCAGAAGGTCATAGAGACTTGGGGCTGGGCTCTTTTGATTCGGCCAGCCAATAAGTAGTGGCACAGCAACTTCATAGCCACGCCCTAGCAACCAATTACAGCACCCTAGCAACCGGTGCCGAATTTTGCCACTGCAAGCACCATTCACATTTTCTTCAGGAAATGTACATTCTAGTTAATGGTGCTTGCCAAAGGCAAAGCTCCATTCTTATTCTCCTGCATACTTATTATTAATGGTGCTTGCCAAAGGCAAAGCTCCATTCTTATTCTTCTGCATACTTATTATTCTTCTTCTTCTTCTTCTGGACACAATTTCTGCGCGCTACTCCTCCCGCAGTTTTTGTCATAGACCCATGAATGAGGTGTCAAATCGACCGGCTCATTGAGGACAGGTGTGCTATGACTTTTATAAGCGATCGGGTGTACGATGTTCGTCCGGCGGGCGAAAAAGTAGCGAAAAAAAATCCCATAGACTTTGCATTGGGACAAACTTTGATGAGTAATAGCTCCTAACGAGAATTTCATAGAAACATGTGGGTTACCACGTTTGAAGAGCCTGATAGGCTCTCTCAGACCATACCTCAAAATGGGGTGTAAGTTGTACCCCTGGGGCGCAAGAGCTGCCCAAAGTTGCCCCATAGACATACTATGGTGAAGCCGTGCCCATGAACCAGGAAGTACTGTGTTTTTCCTACTATGGGAAATTACATAGGGATTTTGTATTGAACATAACTCTGGATCACAATGTCATAGAGACAAGGGGGTGGGCCCATTTTACTCAGGCAACCAATCAGTCTCTCAGGATCATTGTGAAGCTATCAAGCCACGCCCTAGCAACCATATAGAGCACCATAGCAACAAGTTCCATTGACTTCCATTGAAAAATATCAAATGAATATCTTTGGATAGAAGTGTCGTACAAACAAGAGGGTGGGCTCATTTGACTGGAGGCAGCAAACCGCCAATCACAAATCACCTTAAAGACATCATAGCCACGCCTTAGCAACCATTTAAAGCACCCTAGCAACCCAAAGCATAGGCAGATATCTTCAAATCTGAATATCATAGAGGCATGGGGGTTGGTTTATATCATTTATACTGGCAAGCAGCCTTTGGTTTATCATTACTAGCAGCTGCCAAGCCACTCCCTAGCAACCAAACAGAGTACCCTAGCAACCGTTTTGCAAGATCTATATCTCTGCATCAGAACATCATAAAGACATGGGGGTTGGTTTATATTGTCAAGCAGCCTTTGGAGTATCATCATTGGTAGCTGCCAAGCCACTCCTTAGCAACCAAACAGAGTACCCTAGCAACCGTTTAGCAAGATCTATATCTCTGCATCAGAGCATCATAGAGACATGGCGGTTGGCTCTTTTGACTCATGCTAGCAAACTGAACTTCCAACATGCTACACATGCTAGCAGTGAATAGCTACATGCTAATAGTGATTAGCTTAGGGTTTAAACATGACACAAACTAGTAAAAATGTGTTACATCATGCTGGTAACATGCTAATTGTGTTAGCATCATGCTAGTAGCATGCTAATCATGTTAGCATCATGCTAGCAAACATGCTAATTATGTTAGCATCTTGTTAAAAACATGCTAGCAACATGGTAATCATGCTAGCATTATGCTAACATGATTAGCATCTTTCTAAAAACATGCTAGCAGCATGCTAAGGGTGTTAGCATTATGCTAGCAACAAATGCTAATCATGTTAGCATGTTGCTACCATAATGCTAACATGATTAGCATCTTTCTAACAACATGCTAGCAGCATGCTAAGGGTGTTATCATAATGCTAGCAACATGCTAATCATGTTAGCATCTTGATAAAAACATCCTAGCAGGACGGTAATTATGTTAGCATCATGCTAGTCAAGAGTGCCGAGTTTTGCCACTGCAAGCACCATTCACATTTTCTTCAGGAAATGTACATTCTAGTATTGTAATTACTATTCACCTGAACAAAACTTTGGCGCGTAACTCGTCCCGCAGTTTTTGTCGTAGACCCACGAATGAGGTGTCAAATCGACCGGCTTATTGAGGAGAGGTGTGCTATGACTTTTCTAAGCGATCGGGTGTACGATGTTCGCACAGCGTACGAAAAAACGGCTGAAAAAACTCCCATAGACTTAACATGGGGGCCAAATCTGTGAGATCATATCTTTGGTTTAGATGGTCATAGACACTTGGGGCTGGGCTCTTTTGGCTCGGCCTATCAAGCCGCCAATAAGTAATGACTTTATGGCCACGCCCTAGCAACCAATTACAGCACCCTAGCAACCGGTGCCGAATTTTGCCACTGCAAGCACCATTCACATTTTCTTCAGGAAATGTACATTCTAGTTAATGGTGCTTGCCAAAGGCAAAGCTCCATTCTTATTCTCCTGCATACTTATTATTATTATTATTATTATTATTATTATTCCACACAAAATTTTGGCGCGCTACTCCTCCCGCAGCTTTTGTCCTAGACCCATGAATGAGGTGTCAAATCGACCGGCTTATTGAGGAGAGGTGTGCTATGACTTTTATAAGCGATCGGGTGTACGATGTTCGTCCGACGGGCGAAAAATCGTGCGAAAAATCCCATAGACTTAACATTGGGACGAACTTTGACAAGTCATAACTCTGGATCACAATGTCATAGAGACAAGGGGGTGGGCTCATTTTACTCAGGCAACCAATCAGTCTATCAAGATAATTTTAAAGCTATCAAGCCACGCCCTAGCAACCATAGAGAGTACCTTAGCAACAAGTTCCATAGACTTCCATTGAAAAAGATCAAAGGAATATCTTTGGATAGGAGTGTCATAGAAACATGAGGGTGGGCTCATTTGACTCGGGGCAGCAAACGGCCAATCACGAATCACCTTCAAGATATCATAGCCACGCCCTAGCAACTATTTAGAGCACCCTAGCAACTCAAAGCATAGAGGGGATATCTTCAAATCTGAACATCATAGAGGAATGGGGGTTGGTTTATATCATTCATACTGGCAAGCAGCCTTTGGTTTATCATTACTGGCAGCTGCCAAGCCACTCCCTAGCAACCAAACAGAGTACCCTAGCAACCGTTTTGCAAGATCTATATCTCTGCATCAGAACATCGTAGAGACATGGGTGTTGGTTTATATTGTCAAGCAGCCTTTGGAGTATCATCATTGGTAGCTACCAAGCCACTCCCTAGCAACCAAACAGAGTACCCTAGCAACCGTTTTGAAACACCTATATTTCTGCATCAGAACATTATAGAGACATGGCGGTTGGCTCTTTTGACTCATGCTAGCAAACTGGACTTCCACCATGCTACACATGCTAGCAGTGAATAACTACATGCTAATAGTGATTAGCTTAAGGTTTAAACATGACACAAACTAGTAAAAATGTGTTAGAATAATGCTAGTGGCATGTTAATTGTGTTAGCATGATGCTAGTAGCATGCTAATCATGTTAGCATCATGTTAGCAAACATGCTAATCATGTTAGCATCTTGTTAAATACATGCTAACAACATGGTAATCATGCTAGCATCATGCTAGCATTATGCTAATGATGTTAGCATGTTGCTAACATTATGCTAACATGATTAGCATCTTGTTAAAATAATGCTAACAACATGGTAATCATGCTAGCATCATGCTAGCATTATGCTAATCATGTTAGCATGTTTGCTAGCATTATGCTAACATGATTAGCATCTTGTTTAAAACATGCTAGCAGCATGCTATGGGTGTTAGCATCATGCTAGTAACATGCTAATCATGTTAGCATGTTGCTAACATAATGCTAACATGATTAGCATTTGGTTAAAATAATGCTAGCAACATGGTAATCATGCTAGCATCATGCTAGCATTATGCTAATCATGTTAGCATGTTGCTAGCATTATGCTAACATGACTAGCATTTTGTTTAAAACATGCTAGCAGCATGCTTAGGGTGTTAGCATCATGCTAGCAACATGCTAATCATGTTAGCATCTTGTTAAAAACATGCTAGCAAAATGGTAATCATGCTAGCATCATGTTACCATTATGCTAATCATGTTAGCATGTTGCTAGCATTATGCTAACATGATTAGCATCTTGTTAAAATCATGGTAGCAACATGGTAATCATGCTAGCATCATGCTAGCATTATGCTAATCATGTTAGCATGTTTTGCTAGCATTATGCTAACATGATTAGAATCTTGCTAAAAACATGCTGGCATCATGCTATGGGTGTTAGCATCATGCTAGCAACATGCTAATCTGTTAGCATCTTGCTAAAAACATCCTAGCAGGACGGTAATTATGTTAGCATCATGCTAATCAAGAGTGCTGAGTTTTGCCACTGCAAGCACCATTCACATTTTCTTCAGGAAATGTACATTCTAGTATTGTAATTACTATTCACCTGAACAAAATTTTGGCGCGTAACTCGTCCCGCACCGTTTGTCGTAGACCCATGAATGAGGTGTCAAATCGACCGGCTTATTGAGGAGAGGTGTGCTATGACTTTTCTAAGCGATCGGGTGTATGATGTTTGCACAGCGGACGAAAAATCGTCTGAAAAATGTCCCATAGACTTAACATGGGGACCAAATCTGTGAGATCATATCTTTGGATCAGAAGGTCATAGAGACTTGGGGCTAGGCTCTTTTGATTCGGCCAGCCAATAAGTAGTGACACAGCAACTTCATAGCCACGCCCTAGCAACCAATTACAGCACCCTAGCAACCGGGGCCGAGTTTTGCCACTGCAAGCACCATTCACATTTTCTTCAGGAAATGTACATTCTAGTATTGTAATTACTATTCACCTGAACAAAACTTTGGCGCGTAACTCGTCCCGCACCATTTGTCGTAGACCCACGAATGAGGTGTCAAATCGACCGGCTTATTGAGGAGAGGTGTGCTATGACTTTTCTAAGCGATCGGGTGTATGATGTTCGCACAGCGTACGAAAAAACGGCTGAAAAAACTCCCATAGACTTAACATGGGGGCCAAATCTGTGAGATCATATCTTTGGTTTAGAAGGTCATAGAGACTTGGGGCTGGGCTCTTTTGACTCGGCCTATCAAGCTGCCAATAAGTAGTGACTTCATGGCCACGCCCTAGCAACCAATTACAGCACCCTAGCAACCGAGTGGCGATTTTGCCACTGCAAGCACCATTCACATTTTCTTCAGGAAATGTACATTCTAGTATTGTAATTACTATTCACCTGAACAAAACTTTGGCGCGTAACTCGTCCCGCACCATTTGTCGTAGACCCACGAATGAGGTGTCAAATCGACCGGCTTATTGAGGAGAGGTGTGCTATGACTTTTCTAAGCGATCGGGTGTATGATGTTCGCACAGCGTACGAAAAAACGGCTGAAAAAACTCCCATAGACTTAACATGGGGGCCAAATCTGTGAGATCATATCTTTGGTTTAGAAGGTCATAGAGACTTGGGGCTGGGCTCTTTTGACTCGGCCTATCAAGCTGCCAATAAGTAGTGACTTCATGGCCACGCCCTAGCAACCAATTACAGCACCCTAGCAACCGAGTGGCGATTTTGCCACTGCAAGCACCATTCACATTTTCTTCAGGAAATGTACATTCTAGTATTGTAATTACTATTCACCTGAACAAAACTTTGGCGCGTAACTCGTCCCGCACCGTTTGTCGTAGACCCACGAATGAGGTGTCAAATCGACCGGCTTATTGAGGATAGGTGTGCTATGACTTTTCTAAGCGATCGGGTGTACGATGTTCGCACAGCGTACGAAAAAACGGCTGAAAAAACTCCCATAGACAACATGGGGGCCAAATCTGTGAGATCATATCTTTGGTTTAGAAGGTCGTAGAGACTTGGGGCTGGGCTCTTTTGATTCGGCCAGCCAATAAGTAGTGACACAGCAACTTCATAGCCACGCCCTAGCAACCAATTACAGCACCCTAGCAACCGAGTCAGGTGTTTTGCCACTGCAAGCACCATTCACATTTTCTTCAGGAAATGTACATTCTAGTATTGTAATTACTATTCACCTGAACAAAACTTTGGCGCGTAACTCGTCCCGCACCATTTGTCGTAGACCCACGAATGAGGTGTCAAATCGACCGGCTTATTGAGGAGAGGTGTGCTATGACTTTTCTAAGCGATCGGGTGTATGATGTTCGCACAGCGTACGAAAAAACGGCTGAAAAAACTCCCATAGACTTAACATGGGGGCCAAATCTGTGAGATCATATCTTTGGTTTAGAAGGTCATAGAGACTTGGGGCTGGGCTCTTTTGACTCGGCCTATCAAGCTGCCAATAAGTAGTGACTTCATGGCCACGCCCTAGCAACCAATTACAGCACCCTAGCAACCGAGTGGCGATTTTGCCACTGCAAGCACCATTCACATTTTCTTCAGGAAATGTACATTCTAGTATTGTAATTACTATTCACCTGAACAAAACTTTGGCGCGTAACTCGTCCCGCACCGTTTGTCGTAGACCCACGAATGAGGTGTCAAATCGACCGGCTTATTGAGGATAGGTGTGCTATGACTTTTCTAAACGATCGGGTGTACGATGTTCGCACAGCGTACGAAAAAACGGCTGAAAAAACTCCCATAGACAACATAGGGGCCAAATCTGTGAGATCATATCTTTGGTTTAGAAGGTCGTAGAGACTTGGGGCTGGGCTCTTTTGATTCGGCCAGCCAATAAGTAGTGACACAGCAACTTCATAGCCACGCCCTAGCAACCAATTACAGCACCCTAGCAACCGAGTCAGGTGTTTTGCCACTGCAAGCACCATTCACATTTTCTTCAGGAAATGTACATTCTAGTTAATGGTGCTTGCCAAAGGCAAAGCTCCATTCTTATTCTTCTGCATACTTATTATTCTTCTTCTTCTTCTTCTGGACACAATTTCTGCGCGCTACTCCTCCCGCAGTTTTTGTCATAGACCCATGAATGAGGTGTCAAATCGACCGGCTCATTGAGGACAGGTGTGCTATGACTTTTATAAGCGATCGGGTGTACGATGTTCGTCCGGCGGGCGAAAAAGTAGCGAAAAAAAATCCCATAGACTTTGCATTGGGACAAACTTTGATGAGTAATAGCTCCTAACGAGAGTTTCATAGAAACATGTGGGTTACCACGTTTGAAGAGCCTGATAGGCTCTCTCAGACCATACCTCAAAATGGGGTGTAAGTTGTACCCCTGGGGCGCAAGAGCTGCCCAAAGTTGCCCCATAGACATACTATGGTGAAGCCGTGCCCATGAACCAGGAAGTACTGTGTTTTTCCTACTATGGGAAATTACATAGGGATTTTGAATTGAACATAACTCTGAATCACAATGTCATAGAGACAAGGGGGTGGGCTCATTTTACTCAGGCAACCAATCAGTCTCTCAGGATCATTGTAAAGCTATCAAGCCACGCCCTAGCAACCATATAGAGAACCATAGCAACAAGTTCCATAGACTTCCATTGAAAAAGATCAAAGGAATATCTTTGGATAGGAGTGTCATAGAAACATGAGGGTGGGCTCATTTGACTCGAGGCAGCAAACCGCCAATCACAAATCACCTTAAAGACATCATAGCCACGCCTTAGCAACCATATAGAGCACCCTAGCAACCCAAAGCATAGGCAGATATCTTCAAATCTGAATATCATAGAGGCATGGGGGTTGGTTTATATCATTCATACTGGCAAGCAGCCTTTGGTGTATCATCATTGGTAGCTGCCAAGCCACTCCTTAGCAACCAAACAGAGTACCCTAGCAACCATTTTGCAAGATCTATATCTCTGCGTCAGAACATCGTACAGACATGGGGGTTGGTTTATATTGTCAAGCAGCCTTTGGAGTATCATCATTGGCAGCTGCCAAGCCACTCCCTAGCAACCAAACAGAGTACCCTAGCAACCGTTTTGAAACACCTATATTTCTGCATCAGAACATTATAGAGACATGGCGGTTGGCTCTTTTGACTCATGCTAGCAAACTGGACTTCCACCATGCTACACATGCTAGCAGTGAATAGCTACATGCTAATAGTGAGTAGCTTAAGGTTTAAACATGACACAAACTAGTAAAAATGTGTTAGAATAATGCTAGTGGCATGCTAATTGTGTTAGCATGATGCTAGTAGCATGATAATCATGTTAGCATCATGTTAGCAAACATGCTAATCATGTTAGCATCTTGTTAAATACATGCTAACAACATGGTAATCATGCTAGCATCATGCTAGCATTATGCTAATGATGTTAGCATGTTGCTAGCATTATGCTAACATGATTAGCATCTTGTTAAAATCATGCTAGCAACATGGTAATCATGCTAGCATCATGCTAGCATTATGCTAATCATGTTAGCATGTTTGCTAGCATTATGCTAACATGATTAGCATCTTGTTTAAAACATGCTAACAGCATGCTAAGGGTGTTAGCATCATGCTAGCAACATGCTAATCATGTTAGCATGTTGTTAACATAATGCTAACATGATTAGCATCTTGTTAAAATAATGCTAGCAACATGGTAATCATGCTAGCATCATGCTAGTATTATGCTAATCATATTAGCATTTTGCTAGCATTATGCTAACATGACTAGCATTTTGTTTAAAACATGCTAGTAGCATGCTTAGGGTGTTAGCATCATGCTAGCAACATGCAAATCATGTTAGCATTTTGCTAAAAACATCCTAGCAGGACGGTAATTATGTTAGCATCATGCTAATCAAGAGTGCCGAGTTTTGCCACTGCAAGCACCATTCACATTTTCTTCAGGAAATGTACATTCTAGTATTGTAATTACTATTCACCTGAACAAAACTTTGGTGCATAACTCGTCCCGCACCGTTTGTCGTAGACCCATGAATGAGGTGTCAAATCGACCGGCTTATTGAGGAGAGGTGTGCTATGACTTTTCTAAGTGATCGGGTGTACGATGTTCGCAGAGCGTACGAAAAAACGGCTGAAAAAACTCCCATAGACTTAACATGGGGGCCAAATCTGTGAGATCATATCTTTAGTTTAGAAGTTCGTAGAGACTTGGGGCTGGGCTCTTTTGATTCGGCCAGCCAATAAGTAGTGACACAGCAACTTCATAGCCACGTCCTAGCAACCAATTACAGCACCCTAGCAACCGGTGCCGATTTTTGCCACTGCAAGCACCATTCACATTTTCTTCAGGAAATGTACATTCTAGTATTGTAATTACTATTCACCTGAACAAAACTTTGGCGCGTAACTCATCCCGCACCGTTTGTCGTAGACCCACGAATGAGGTGTCAAATCGACCGGCTTATTGAGGAGAGGTGTGCTATGACTTTTCTAAGTGATCAGGTGTACATTGTTCGCACAGCGTACGAAAAAACGGCTGGAAAAAACTCCCATAGACTTAACATGGGGGCCAAACCTGTGAAATCATATCTTTGGTTTAGAAGGTCATAGAGACTTGGGGCTGGGCTCTTTTGACTCTGCCTATCAAGCCGCCAATAAGTAGTGACTTCATGGCCACGCCCTAGCAACCAATTACAGCACCCTAGCAACCGAGTCTGGTGTTTTGCCACTGCAAGCACCATTCACATTTTCTTCAGGAAATGTACATTCTAGTATTGTAATTACTATTCACCTGAACAAAACTTTGGCGCGTAACTCGTCCCGCACCGTTTGTTGTAGACCCACAAATGAGGTGTCAAATCGACCGGCTTATTGAGGAGAGGTGTGCTATGACTTTTCTAAGCGATCGGGTGTACGATGTTCGCACAGCGTACGAAAAAACGGCTAAAAAAACTCCCATAGACTTAACATGGGGACCAAATCTGTGAGATCATATCTTTGGATCAGAAGGTCATAGAGACTTGGGGCTGGGCTCTTTTGATTCGGCCAGCCAATATGTAGTGACACAGCAACTTCATAGCCACGCCCTAGCAACCAATTACAGCACCCTAGCAACCGAGTGGCGAATTTTGCCACTGCAAGCACCATTCACATTTTCTTCAGGAAATGTACATTCTAGTATTGTAATTACTATTCACCTAGACAAAACTTTGGCACATAACTCGTCCCGCACCGTTTGTCGTAGACCCACAAATGAGGTGTCAAATCGACCGGCTTATTGAGGAGAGGTGTGCTATGACTTTTCTAAGTGATCGGGTGTACGATGTTCGCACAGCGTACGATAAAAACGGCTGAGAAACTCCCATAGACTTAACATTGGGTCAAAATCTGTGAGATTATATCTTTGGATCAGAAGGTCATAGAGACTTGGGGCTGGGCTCTTTTGATTCGGCCAGCCAATAAGTAGTGACACAGCAACTTCATAGCCACGCCCTAGCAACCAATTACAACACCCTAGCAACTGGTGCCGAATTTTGCCACTGCAAGCACCATTCACATTTTCTTCAGGAAATGTACATTCTAGTATTGTAATTACTATTCACCTGAACAAAACTTTGGCACGTAACTCGTCCCGCACCGTTTGTCGTACACCCACGAATGAGGTGTCAAATCGACCGGCTTATTGAGGAGAGGTGTGCTATGACTTTTCTAAGCGATTGGGTGTATGATTTTCGCACAGCATACGAAAAAATGGCTGAAAAAACTCCCATAGACTTAACATGGGGGCCAAATCTGTGAGATCATATCTTTGGTTTAGAAGGTCATAGAGACTTGGGGCTGGGCTCTTTTGATTCAACCTGCCAAAAAGTATTGACACAGCATCTTCATAGCCACGCCCTAGCAACCAATTACAGCACCCTAGCAACCGGTGCCGAATTTTGCCACTGCAAGCACCATTCACATTTTCTTCAGGAAATGTACATTCTAGTATTGTAATTACTATTCACCTGAACAAAACTTTGGCGCGTAACTCGTCTCGCAGTTTTTGACGTAGACCCACGAATGAGGTGTTAAATCGACCGGCTTATTGAGGAGAGGTGTGCTATGACTTTTCTAAGCGATCGGGTGTACGATGTTCGCACAGCGTACGAAAAAACGGCTGAAAAAACTCCCATAGACTTAACATGGGGGCCAAATCTGTGAGATCATATCTTTGGTTTAGAAGGTCATAGAGACTTGGGGCTGGGCTCTTTTGACTCGGCCTATCAAGCCGCCAATAAGTAGTGACTTCATGGCCACGCCCTAGCAACCAATTACAGCAACCTAGCAACCGAGTGGCGAATTTTGCCACTGCAAGCACCATTCACATTTTCTTCAGGAAATGTACATTCTAGTATTGTAATTACTATTCACCTAGACAAAACTTTGGCGCGTAACTCGTCCCACACCATTTGTCGTAGACCCACGAATGAGGTGTCAAATCGACCGGCTTATTGAGGAGAGGTGTGCTATGACTTTTATAAGCGATCGGGTGTACGATGTTCGCACAGCGTACGAAAAAACGGCTGAAAAAACTCCCATAGACTTAACATTGGGTCAAAATCTGTGAGATCATATCTTTGGATCAGAAGGTCATAGAGACTTGGGGCTGGGCTCTTTTGATTCGGCCAGCCAATAAGTAGTGTCACAGCAGCTTCATAGCCACGCCCTAGCAACCAATTACAGTACCCTAGCAACCGGTGCCGAATTTTGCCACTGCAAGCACCATTCACATTTTCTTCAGGAAATGTACATTCTAGTATTGTAATTACTATTCACCTGAACAAAACTTTGGCGCGTAACTCATCCCGCACCGTTTGTTGTAGACCCACGAATGAGGTGTCAAATCGACCGGCTTATTGAGGAGAGGTGTGCTATGACTTTTCTAAGCGATCGGGTGTACGATGTTCGCACAGCGTACGAAAAAACGGCTGAAAAAACTCCCATAGACTTAACATGGGGGCCAAATCTGTGAGATCATATCTTTGGTTTAGAAGGTCATAGAGACTTGGGGCTGGGCTCTTTTGATTCGGCCAGCCAATAAGTAGTGACACAGCAACTTCATAGCCACGCCCTAGCAACCAATTACAGCACCCTAGCAACCGGGTTCCGAATTTTTCCACTGCAAGCACCATTCACATTTTCTTCAGGAAATGTACATTCTAGTATTGTAATTACTATTCACCTGAACAAAACTTTGGCGTGTAACTCGTCCCGCACCGTTTTTCGTAGACCCACGAATGAGGTGTCAAATCGACCGGCTTATTGAGGAGAGGTGTGCTATGACTTTTCTAAGTGATCGGGTGTACGATGTTCGCGCAGCATACGAAAAAATTGGCTGAAAAAACTCCCATAGACTTAACATTGGGTCAAAATCTGTGAGATCATATCTTTGGATCAGAAGGTCATAGAGACTTGGAGCTGGGCTCTTTTGATTCGGCCAGCCAATAAGTAGTGACACAGCAACTTCATAGCCACGCCCTAGCAACCAATTACAACACCCTAGCAACCGGTGCCGAATAATAAGAATGGAAAGCTCCATTCTTATTATTGCTCATACTTATTATTATAATTATTTTTCTGGACAAAAGTTTGGCGCGCTACTCCTCCCACAGTTTTTGTCCTAGACCAATGAATCAGGTGTCAAATCGACCGGCTTATTGAGGAGACCTGTGCTATGACTTTTATAAGCGATCGGGTGTACGATGTTCGTCCAGCGGGCGAAAAAGTAGCGAAAAAAATCCCATAGACTTTGCATTGCGACAAATTTTGACGAGTTATTGCTCCGAGTGAGAATTTCGTAGAAACATGTGGGTTACCACGTTTGAAGAGGCTAGCAAGCTCTGTCAGGCCATACCTCAAAACTGGGTGTAAGTTGTACCCCTGGGGCGCAAGAGCTGCCCAAAGTTGCCCCATAGACATACTATGGTGAAGCCGTGCCCATGAACCAGGAAGTACTGTGTTTTTCCTACTATGGGAAATTACATAGGGATTTTGTATTGAACATAACTCTGGATCACAATGTCTTAGAGACAAGGGGGTGGGCTCATTTTACTCAGGCAACCAATCAGTCTCTCAGGATCATTGTGAAGCTATCAAGCCACGCCCTAGCAACCATATAGAGCACCATAGCAACAAGTTCCATAGACTTCCATTGAAAAAGATCAAATGAATATCTTTGGATAGGAGTGTCATAGAAACATGAGGGTGGGCTCATTTGACTCGGGGCAGCAAACGGCCAATCACGAATCACCTTCAACACTTCATAGCCACGCCCTAGCAACCATTTAGAGCACCCTAGCAACCCAAAGCATAGAGGGGATATCTTCAAATCTGAATATCATACAGGCATGGGGGTTGGTTTATATCATTCATACTGGCAAGCAGCCTTTGATGTATCATCATTGGCAGCTGCCAAGCCACTCCCTAGCAACCAAACAGAGTACCCTAGCAACCGTTTTTCAAGATGTATATCTCTGCATCAGAACATCGTACAGACATGGGGGTTGGTTTATATTGTCAAGCAGCCTTTGGAGTATCATCATTGGCAGCTGCCAAGCCACTCCCTAGCAACCAAACAGAGTACCCTAGCAACTGTTTAGCAAGACCTATATCTCTGCATCAGAGCATCATAGAGACATGGCGGTTGGCTCTTTTGACTCATGCTAGCAATCTGGACTTCCAACATGATACACATGCTAGCAGTGAATAGCTACATGCTAATAGTGATTAGCTTAGGGTTTAAACATGACACAAACTAGTGAAAATGTGTTAGCATGATGATAGTAGCATGCTAATCATGTTAGCAAACATGCTAATCATGTTAGCATGTTGTTAACATTATGCTAACATGGTTAGCATCTTGCTAAAAACATGTTAACAGTATGCTACGGGTGTTAACATCATGGTGGCAACATGCTAATCATGTTAGCATGTTGCTAGCATTATGCTAACATGATTAGCATCTTGGTAAACACATCCTAGCAATATGCTAAGGGTGTTAGCATCATGCTACCATCATGCTAATCAAGAGTGCCGAGTTTTGCCACTGCAAGCACCATTCACATTTTCTTCAGGAAATGTACATTCTAGTATTGTAATTACTATTCACCTGAACAAAACTTTGGCGCGTAACTCGTCTCGCAGTTTTTGACGTAGACCCACGAATGAGGTGTTAAATCGACCGGCTTATTGAGGAGAGGTGTGCTATGACTTTTCTAAGCGATCGGGTGTACGATGTTCGCACAGCGTACGAAAAAACGGCTGAAAAAACTCCCATAGACTTAACATGGGGGCCAAATCTGTGAGATCATATCTTTGGTTTAGAAGGTCATAGAGACTTGGGGCTGGGCTCTTTTGACTCGGCCTATCAAGCCGCCAATAAGTAGTGACTTCATGGCCACGCCCTAGCAACCAATTACAGCAACCTAGCAACCGAGTGGCGAATTTTGCCACTGCAAGCACCATTCACATTTTCTTCAGGAAATGTACATTCTAGTATTGTAATTACTATTCACCTAGACAAAACTTTGGCGCGTAACTCGTCCCACACCATTTGTCGTAGACCCACGAATGAGGTGTCAAATCGACCGGCTTATTGAGGAGAGGTGTGCTATGACTTTTATAAGCGATCGGGTGTACGATGTTCGCACAGCGTACGAAAAACGGCTGAAAAAACTCCCATAGACTTAACATTGGGTCAAAATCTGTGAGATCATATCTTTGGATCAGAAGGTCATAGAGACTTGGGGCTGGGCTCTTTTGATTCGGCCAGCCAATAAGTAGTGTCACAGCAGCTTCATAGCCACGCCCTAGCAACCAATTACAGTACCCTAGCAACCGGTGCCGAATTTTGCCACTGCAAGCACCATTCACATTTTCTTCAGGAAATGTACATTCTAGTTAATGGTGCTTGCCAAAGGCAAAGCTCCATTCTTATTCTTCTGCATACTTATTATTAATGGTGCTTGCCAAAGGCAAAGCTCCATTCTTATTCTTCTGCATACTTATTATTCTTCTTCTTCTTCTTCTGGACACAATTTCTGCGCGCTACTCCTCCCGCAGTTTTTGTCATAGACCCATGAATGAGGTGTCAAATCGACCGGCTCATTGAGGACAGGTGTGCTATGACTTTTATAAGCGATCGGGTGTACGATGTTCGTCCGGCGGGCGAAAAAGTAGCGAAAAAAATCCCATAGACTTTGCATTGGGACAAACTTTGATGAGTAATAGCTCCTAACGAGAATTTCATAGAAACATGTGGGTTACCACGTTTGAAGAGCCTGATAGGCTCTCTCAGACCATACCTCAAAATGGGGTGTAAGTTGTACCCCTGGGGTGCAAGAGCTGCCCAAAGTTGCCCCATAGACATACTATGGTGAAGCCGTGCCCATGAACCAGGAAGTACTGTGTTTTTCCTACTATGGGAAATTACATAGGGATTTTGTATTGAACATAACTCTGGATCACAATGTCTTAAAGACAAGGGGGTGGGCTCATTTTACTCAGGCAACCAATCAGTGTCTCAGGTTCATTGTGAAGCTATCAAGCCACGCCCTAGCAACCATATAGAGCACCATAGCAACAAGTTCCATAGACTTCCATTGAAAAAGATCAAATGAATATCTTTGGATAGGAGTGTCATAGAAACATGAGGGTGGGCTCATTTGACTCGGGGCAGCAAACGGCCAATCACGAATCACCTTAAACACTTCATAGCCACGCCCTAGCAACCATTTAGAGCACCCTAGCAACCCAAAGCAAAGAGGGATATCTTCAAATCTGAATATCATAGAGGCATGGGGGTTGGTTTATATCATTCATACTGGCAAGCAGCCTTTGGTTTATCATTACTGGCAGCTGCCAAGCCACTGCCTAGCAACCAAACAGAATACCCTAGCAACCGTTTTGCAAGATCTATATCTCTGCATCAGAGCATCATAGAGACATGGCGGTTGGCTCTTTTGACTCATGCTAGCAAACTGGACTTCCAACATGCTACACATGCTATCAGTGAATAGCTACATGCTAATAGTGATTAGCTTAGGGTTTAAACATGACACAAACTAGTAAAAATGTGTTAGCATAATGCTGGTAACATGCTAATTGTGTTAGCATCATGCTAGTAGCATGCTAATCATGTTAGCATCATGCTAGCAAACATGCTAATTATGTTAGCATCTTGTTAAAAACATGCTAACAACATGGTAATCATGCTAGCATCATGCTAGCATTATGCTAATCATGTTAGCATGTTGCTAGCATTATGCTAACATGATTAGCATCTTTCTAAAAACATGCTAGCAGCATGCTAAGGGTGTTAGCATTATGCTAGCAACATGCTAATCATGTTAGCATTTTGCTAGCATTATGTTAACATGATTCGCATCTTTCTAAAAACATGTTAGCAGGATGCTAAGGGTGTTAGCATAATGCTAGCAACATGCTAATCATGTTAGCATCTTGCTAAAAACATCCTAGCAGGACGGTAATTATGTTAGCATAATGCTAATCAAGAGTGCCGAGTTTTGCCACTGCAAGCACCATTCACATTTTCTTCAGGAAATGTACATTCTAGTATTGTAATTACTATTCACCTGAACAAAACTTTGGCGCGTAACTCGTCCCGCAGTTTTTGTCGTAGACCCACGAATGAGGTGTCAAATCGACCGGCTTATTGAGGAGAGGTGTGCTATGACTTTTCTAAGCGATCGGGTGTACGATGTTCGCACAGCGTACGATAAAACGGCTGAAAAAACTCCCATAGACTTAACATGGGGGCCAAATCTGTGAGATCATATCTTTGGTTTAGATGGTCATAGACACTTGGGGCTGGGCTCTTTTGGCTCGGCCTATCAAGCCGCCAATAAGTAATGACTTTATGGCCACGCCCTAGCAACCAATTACAGCACCCTAGCAACCGGTGCCGAATTTTGCCACTGCAAGCACCATTCACATTTTCTTCAGGAAATGTACATTCTAGTATTGTAATTACTATTCACCTGAACAAAACTTTGGCGCGTAACTCGTCTCGCAGTTTTTGACGTAGATCCACGAATGAGGTGTCAAATCGACCGGCTTATTGAGGAGAGGTGTGCTATGACTTTTCTAAGCAATCAGGTGTACGATGTTCGCACAGCGTACGAAAAAACGGCTGAAAAAACTCCCATAGACTTAACATGGGGGCCAAATCTGTGAGATCATATCTTTGGTTTAGAAGGTCATAGAGACTTGGGGCTGGGCTCTTTTGACTCGGCCTATCAAGCCGCCAATAGGTAGTTCATAGCCACGCCCTAGCAACCAATTACAGCACCCTAGCAACCGAGTCCGGTGTTTTGCCACTGCAAGCACCATTCACATTTTCTTCAGGAAATGTACATTCTAGTATTGTAATTACTATTCACCTGAACAAAACTTTGGCGCGTAACTCGTCCCGCACCGTTTGTCGTAGACCCACGAATGAGGTGTCAAATCGACCGGCTTATTGAGGATAGGTGTGCTATGACTTTTCTAAACGATCGGGTGTACGATGTTCGCACAGCGTACGAAAAAACGGCTGAAAAAACTCCCATAGACAACATAGGGGCCAAATCTGTGAGATCATATCTTTGGTTTAGAAGGTCGTAGAGACTTGGGGCTGGGCTCTTTTGATTCGGCCAGCCAATAAGTAGTGACACAGCAACTTCATAGCCACGCCCTAGCAACCAATTACAGCACCCTAGCAACCGAGTCAGGTGTTTTGCCACTGCAAGCACCATTCACATTTTCTTCAGGAAATGTACATTCTAGTATTGTAATTACTATTCACCTGAACAAAACTTTGGCGCGTAACTCGTCCCGCAGTTTTTGTCGTAGACCCACGAATGAGGTGTCAAATCGACCGGCTTATTGAGGAGAGGTGTGCTATGACTTTTCTAAGCGATCGGGTGTACGATGTTCGCACAGCGTACGAAAAAACGGCTGAAAAAACTCCCATAGACTTAACATGGGGGCCAAATCTGTGAGATCATATCTTTGGTTTAGATGGTCATAGAGACTTGGGGCTGGGCTCTTTTGGCTCGGCCTATCAAGCCGCCAATAAGTAATGACTTTATGGCCACGCCCTAGCAACCAATTACAGCACCCTAGCAACCGGTGCCGAATTTTGCCACTGCAAGCACCATTCACATTTTCTTCAGGAAATGTACATTCTAGTATTGTAATTACTATTCACCTGAACAAAACTTTGGCGCGTAACTCGTCTCGCAGTTTTTGACGTAGACCCACGAATGAGGTGTTAAATCGACCGGCTTATTGAGGAGAGGTGTGCTATGACTTTTCTAAGCGATCGGGTGTACGATGTTCGCACAGCGTACGAAAAAACGGCTGAAAAAACTCCCATAGACTTAACATGGGGGCCAAATCTGTGAGATCATATCTTTGGTTTAGAAGGTCATAGAGACTTGGGGCTGGGCTCTTTTGACTCGGCCTATCAAGCCGCCAATAAGTAGTGACTTCATGGCCACGCCCTAGCAACCAATTACAGCAACCTAGCAACCGAGTGGCGAATTTTGCCACTGCAAGCACCATTCACATTTTCTTCAGGAAATGTACATTCTAGTATTGTAATTACTATTCACCTGAACAAAACTTTGGCGCGTAACTCGTCCTGCACCGTTTGTCCTAGACCCACAAATGAGGTGTCAAATCGACCGGCTTATTGAGGAGAGGTGTGCTTTGACTTTTCTAAGCGATCGGGTGTACGATGTTCGCACAGCGTACGAAAAAAATGGCTGAAAAAACTCCCATAGACTTAACATTGGGTCAAAATCTGTGAGATCATATCTTTGGATCAGAAGGTCTTAGAGACTTGGGGCTGGGTTCTTTTGATTCGGCCAGCCAATAAGTAGTGGCACAGCAACTTCATAGCCACGCCCTAGCAACCAATTACAGCTCCCTAGCAACCGGTGCCGAATTTTGCCACTGCAAGCACCATTCACATTTTCTTCAGGAAATGTACATTCTAGTTCTTCTTCTTCTTCTTCTGGACACAATTTCTGCGCGCTACTCCTCCCGCAGTTTTTGTCATAGACCCATGAATGAGGTGTCAAATCGACCGGCTCATTGAGGACAGGTGTGCTATGACTTTTATAAGCGATCGGGTGTACGATGTTCGTCCGGCGGGCGAAAAAGTAGCGAAAAAAATCCCATAGACTTTGCATTGGGACAAACTTTGATGAGTAATAGCTCCTAACGAGAATTTCATAGAAACATGTGGGTTACCACGTTTGAAGAGCCTGATAGGCTCTCTCAGACCATACCTCAAAATGGGGTGTAAGTTGTACCCCTGGGGCGCAAGAGCTGCCCAAAGTTGCCCCATAGACATACTATGGTGAAGCCGTGCCCATGAACCAGGAAGTACTGTGTTTTTCCTACTATGGGAAATTACATAGGGATTTTGTATTGAACATAACTCTGGATCACAATGTCATAGAGACAAGGGGTGGGCCCATTTTACTCAGGCAACCAATCAGTCTCTCAGGATCATTGTGAAGCTATCAAGCCACGCCCTAGCAACCATATAGAGCACCATAGCAACAAGTTCCATTGACTTCCATTGAAAAAGGTCAAATGAATATCTTTGGATAGAAGTGTCGTACAAACAAGAGGGTGGGCTCATTTGACTGGAGGCAGCAAACCGCCAATCACAAATCACCTTAAAGACATCATAGCCACGCCTTAGCAACCATTTAAAGCACCCTAGCAACCCAAAGCATAGGCAGATATCTTCAAATCTGAATATCATAGAGGCATGGGGGTTGGTTTATATCATTTATACTGGCAAGCAGCCTTTGGTTTATCATTACTAGCAGCTGCCAAGCCACTCCCTAGCAACCAAACAGAGTACCCTAGCAACCGTTTTGCAAGATCTATATCTCTGCATCAGAACATCATAAAGACATGGGGGTTGGTTTATATTGTCAAGCAGCCTTTGGAGTATCATCATTGGTAGCTGCCAAGCCACTCCTTAGCAACCAAACAGAGTACCCTAGCAACCGTTTAGCAAGATCTATATCTCTGCATCAGAGCATCATAGAGACATGGCGGTTGGCTCTTTTGACTCATGCTAGCAAACTGAACTTCCAACATGCTACACATGCTAGCAGTGAATAGCTACATGCTAATAGTGATTAGCTTAGGGTTTAAACATGACACAAACTAGTAAAAATGTGTTACATCATGCTGGTAACATGCTAATTGTGTTAGCATCATGCTAGTAGCATGCTAATCATGTTAGCATCATGCTAGCAAACATGCTAATTATGTTAGCATCTTGTTAAAAACATGCTAGCAACATGGTAATCATGCTAGCATCATGCTAGCATTATGCTAATCATGTTAGCATGTTGCTAGCATTATGCTAACATGATTAGCATCTTTCTAAAAACATGCTAGCAGCATGCTAAGGGTGTTAGCATTATGCTAGCAACAAATGCTAATCATGTTAGCATGTTGCTAGCATAATGCTAACATGATTAGCATCTTTCTAAAAACATGCTAGCAGCATGCTAAGGGTGTTAGCATAATGCTAGCAACATGCTAATCATGTTAGCATCTTGATAAAAACATCCTAGCAGGACGGTAATTATGTTAGCATCATGCTAATCAAGAGTGCCGAGTTTTGCCACTGCAAGCACCATTCACATTTTCTTCAGGAAATGTACATTCTAGTATTGTAATTACTATTCACCTGAACAAAACTTTGGCGCGTAACTCGTCCCGCACCGTTTGTCGTAGACCCACGAATGAGGTGTCAAATCGACCGGCTTATTGAGGATAGGTGTGCTATGACTTTTCTAAACGATCGGGTGTACGATGTTCGCACAGCGTACGAAAAACGGCTGAAAAAACTCCCATAGACAACATAGGGGCCAAATCTGTGAGATCATATCTTTGGTTTAGAAGGTCGTAGAGACTTGGGGCTGGGCTCTTTTGATTCGGCCAGCCAATAAGTAGTGACACAGCAACTTCATAGCCACGCCCTAGCAACCAATTACAGCACCCTAGCAACCGAGTCAGGTGTTTTGCCACTGCAAGCACCATTCACATTTTCTTCAGGAAATGTACATTCTAGTATTGTAATTACTATTCACCTGAACAAAACTTTGGCGCGTAACTCGTCCCGCACCGTTTGTCGTAGACCCACATATGAGGTGTCAAATCGACCGGCTTATTGAGGAGAGGTGTGCTATGACTTTTCTAAGCGATCGGGTGTACGATGTTCGCACAGCGTACGAAAAACGGCTGAACAAACTCTCATAGACGTAACATTGGGTCAAAATCTGTGAGATCATATCTTTGGATCAGAAGGTCATAGGGACTCTTTTGATTCGGCCAGCCAATAAGTAGTGACACAGCAACTTCATAGCCACGCCCTAGCAACCAATTACAGCACCCTAGCAACCGGGGCCAAATTTTGCCACTGCAAGCACCATTCACATTTTCTTCAGGAAATGTACATTCTAGTATTGTAATTACTATTCACCTGAACAAAACTTTGGCGCGTAACTCGTCCCGCACCGTTTGTCCTAGACCCACAAATGAGGTGTCAAATCGACCGGCTTATTGAGGAGAGGTGTGCTATGACTTTTCTAAGCGATCGGGTGTACGATGTTCGCACAGCGTATGAAAAAAATGGCTGAAAAAACTACCATAGACTTAACATTGGGTCAAAATCTGTGAGATCATATCTTTGGATCAGAAGGTCATAGAGACTTGGGGCTGGGCTCTTTTGATTCGGCCAGCCAATAAGTAGTGGCACAGCAACTTCATAGCCACGCCCTAGCAACCAATTACAGCACCCTAGCAACCGGTGCCGAATTTTGCCACTGCAAGCACCATTCACATTTTCTTCAGGAAATGTACATTCTAGTATTGTAATTACTATTCACCTGAACAAAACTTTGGCGCGTAACTCATCCCGCACCGTTTGTTGTAGACCCACGAATGAGGTGTCAAATCGACCGGCTTATTGAGGAGAGGTGTGCTATGACTTTTCTAAGCGATCGGGTGTACGATGTTCGCACAGCGTACGAAAAAACGGCTGAAAAAACTCCCATAGACTTAACATGGGGGCCAAATCTGTGAGATCATATCTTTGGTTTAGAAGGTCATAGAGACTTGGGGCTGGGCTCTTTTGATTCGGCCAGCCAATAAGTAGTGACACAGCAACTTCATAGCCACGCCCTAGCAACCAATTACAGCACCCTAGCAACCGGGTTCCGAATTTTTCCACTGCAAGCACCATTCACATTTTCTTCAGGAAATGTACATTCTAGTTAATGGTGCTTGCCAAAGGCAAAGCTCCATTCTTATTCTCCTGCATACTTATTATTATTATTCTGCTTCTTCTTCTTCTTCTTCTGGACAAAATTTCTGCGCGCTACTCCTCCCGCAGCTTTTGTCGTAGACCCATGAATGAGGTGTCAAATCGACCGGCTTATTGAGGAGAGGTGTGCTATGACTTTTATAAGCGATCGGGTGTACGATGTTCGTCCAGTGGGCGAAAAATCGGGCGAAAAATCCCATAGACTTAACATTGTGATGATATTTGACGAGTCATAGCTCCTAATGAGGATTTCATAGAAACATGTGGGTTACTACGTTTGAAGGGGCTGACAGGCTCTGTCAGACCATATCTCAAAATGGGGTGTAAGTTGTACCCCTGGGGCGCAAGAGCTGCCCAAAGTTGCCCCATAGACATACTATGGTGAAGCCGTGCCCATGAACCAGGAAGTACTGTGTTTTTCCTACTATGGGAAATTACATAGGGATTTTGTATTGAACATAACTCTGGATTACAATGTCATAGAGACAAGGGGGTGGGCTCATTTTACTCAAACAACCAATCAGTCTCTCAGGATCATTGTGAAACTATCAAGCCACGCCCTAGCAAGCATATAGAGCACCTTAGTAACAAGCTCCATAGACTTCCATTGAAAAAGATCAAATGAATATCTTTGGATAGGAGTGTCATACAAACATGAGGGTGGGCTCATTTGACTCGAGGCAGCAAACCGCCAATCACAAATCACCTTAAAGACATCATAGCCACGCCTTAGCAACCATTTAGAGCACCCTAGCAACCCAAAGCATAGGCAGATATCTTCAAATCTGAATATCATAAAGGCATGGGGGTTGGTTTATATCATTCATACTGGCAAGCAGCCTTTGGTTTATCATTACTGGCAGCTGCCAAGCCACTCCCTAGCAACCAAACAGAGTACCCTAGCAACCGTTTTGCAAGATCTATATCTCTGCATCAGAACATCGTAAAGACATGGGTGTTGGTTTATATTGTCAAGCAGCCTTTGGAGTATCATCATTGGTAGCTGCCAAGCCACTCCCTAGCAACCAAACAGAGTACCCTAGCAACGATTTAGCAAGATCTATATCTCTGCATCAGAGCATCATAGAGACATGGCGGTTGGCTCTTTTGACTCATGCTAGCAAACTGGACTTCCAACATGCTACACATGCTAGCAGTGAATAGCTACATGCTAATAGTGATTAGCTTAGTGTTTAAACATGACACAAACTAGTAAAAATGTGTTAGCATCATGCTGGTAGCATGCTAATTGTGTTAGCATCATGGTAGTAGCATGCTAATCATGTTAGCATCATGCTAGCAAACATGCTAATCATGTTAGCATTATGCTAGCAACATGCTAACATGATTAGCATCATGCTAGCATTATGCTAATCATGTTAGCATGTTGCTAGCGTTATGCTAACATGATTAGCATCTTGTTAAAATCATGCTAGCAACATGGTAATCATGTTAGCATCATGCTAACATTATGCTAATCATGTTAGCATGTTGCTAGCGTTATGCTAACATGATTAGCATCTTGTTAAAATCATGCTAGCAACATGGTAATCATGCTAGCATAATGCTAGCATTATGCTAATCATGTTAGCATGTTCCTAGCATTATGCTAACATGATTAGCACCTTGTTTAAAACATGTTAGCAGCATGCTAAGGGTGTTAGCATCATGCTAACAACATGCTAATCATGTTAGCATGTTGCTAGCATTATGCTAACATGATTAGCATCTTGTTAAAAACATCCTAGCAGGATGCTACGGGTGTTAGCATCATGCTAGTAACATGCTAATCATGTAAGCATGTTGCTCGCATTATGCTAACATGATTAGCATCTTGCTGAAAACATCCTAGCAGTATGCTAATGGTGTTAGCATCATGCTAGCATCATGCTAATCAAGAGTGCCGAATTTTGCCACTGCAAGCACCATTCACATTTTCTTCAGGAAATGTACATTCTAGTTAATGGTGCTTGCCAAAGGCAAAGCTCCATTCTTATTCTCCTGCATACTTATTATTATTATTATTATTATTATTATTATTCCACACAAAATTTTGGCGCGCTACTCCTCCCGCAGCTTTTGTCCTAGACCCATGAATGAGGTGTCAAATCGACCGGCTTATTGAGGAGAGGTGTGCTATGACTTTTATAAGCGATCGGGTGTACGATGTTCGTCCGACGGGCGAAAAATCGGGCGAAAAATCCCATAGACTTAACATTGGGACGAACTTTGACAAGTCATAACTCTGGATCACAATGTCATAGAGACAAGGGGTGGGCTCATTTTACTCAGGCAACCAATCAGTCTATCAAGATAATTTTAAAGCTATCAAGCCACGCCCTAGCAACCATAGAGAGTACCTTAGTAACAAGCTCCATAGACTTCCATTGAAAAAGATCAAAGGAATATCTTTGGATAGGAGTGTCATACAAACATGAGGGTGGGCTCGTTTGACTCGAGGCAGCAAACCGCCAATCACAAATAACCTTAAAGCCATCATAGCCACGCCTTAGCAACCATTTTAGAGCACCCTAGCAACCCAAAGCATAGGCAGATATCTTCAAATCTGAATATCATAGAGGCATGGGGGTTGGTTTATATCATTCATACTGGCAAGCAGCCTTTGGTTTATCATTACTGGCAGCTGCCAAGCCACTCCCTAGCAACCAAACAGAGTACCCTAGCAACTGTTTTGCAAGATCTATATCTCTGCATCAGAACATCGTAAAGACATGGGTGTTGGTTTATATTGTCAAGCAGCCTTTGGAGTATCATCATTGGTAGCTGCCAAGCCACTCCCTAGCAACCAAACAGAGTACCCTAGCAACCGTTTAGCAATATCTATATCTCTGCATCAGAGCATCATAGAGACATGGCGGATGGCTCTTTTGACTAATGCTAGCAAACTGGACTTCCAACATGCTACACATGCTAGCAGTGAATAGCTACATGCTAATAGTGATTAGCTTAGGGTTTAAACATGACAGGAGCTTCGTGGAGATTATCCTAAATCCTTCTCTTTATTCCTATTCGCATAATATAACTTTCTTATTTTTCACCTGATTACTTAACCTATTGCATAGTATTACTAAACGGAACGATTTATTACTAGCAATCCACCAGCGTAATCACCTAGTGTTAGCCATAGCCTGCTAGCTACCGTCTACTTTCTTTTTTTCCTCTAAACCTACCTTCCTTGTCGATTGAATGGCGGATTTATCCGATGTATGTTATTCTGATCTGTCCTCGCCAGATCGGGAAGCTGTGGAGACGTTGCTGCCCGGCATTCATCGATCCACCGCGAGGTACAGCGTCCCGCACATCACCCTCGCCCCAGGCACCGGCAAGCGACCGAGACATCCAGCCAGCGAGTCCCGTGTGCGTTGCAGTTTTTCGGACGGCGTTCATCAAACACACGGTCAGTCATGTCCGACGATTATCATGTGTAGTAAATGCAACATGTACAGCTTAGCTCTTTCTGTCAGCAGTGAGACTTACACATGTGATAAATGCAGGGATATTGTCAGGCTGACAGAGAGAATCTCAGAATTAGAGACACGCATCCAAACTTTAATTGAGGATAGTGAGAATGAAAGGGCCTTAGATACTGCTTTGGATGCGACTAGCCTAGTAAACACTACACATTCGGTTCCGGTTGTAGAAGCCACGCAGCAGGCTAACTGGGTGACTGTGAGGCGGCATAATGGCAAGAACAAACACCACTCTTCCGTTCCGATTAGAACATCAAACAGGTTCTCCCCACTCAGTGACGCACCCACTGAGAATCCTGTTGAAAGTGCCCTAGTAATTGGCGATTCTATTACACGGAACGTGAAAATAGAGACACCAGCCACCATAGTCACATGTTTGCCGGGGGCCAGAGCACCTGACATCAAAGCAAATTTAAAAGTGCTGGCTAATGCTAAACGTAAATATTCTAAAATCATTATCCACGTCGGCACAAATGATGTTCGACTTCGCCAGTCGGAGATCACTAAAATTAACATTAAAGAGGTGTGTGAACTCGCAAATTCAATGTCAGCAAAAGTAATTTGTTCTGGCCCTCTTCCTGTTCGTCGGAGTGATGAGATAGTTAGCAGGTTATCATCACTCAATGGCTGGCTGTCTAAGTGGTGTGCGCAGAATAATATAGGTTTCATAGACAATTGGAAAAGCTTTTGGGGCAGACCTGATCTGTTGAAAAGAGATGGTATTCATCCCTCCCGGGATGGTGCTGCTCTTCTCTCTAGAAATTTGGCAAATAGTCTTAGAGCTGAAACATGACAAACCAGGGCCCAGATCAGGACGCAGACAAACTGGCTAAACCGACCGTCTGCTAGCCGCCTCACGTCACATAACTCAGATAATTCACAGCACATAGAAACACTTTCACCTAGATATTATCACATAGAGACTGTGTCTGTACCTCGAACTAGTAAATACAAAAAACTTCCAAAACCTTTTAAGGGTAAAAATTTAATTGATGTTCAAAAAATGAAAATCACAGATAAATCAGATAAACAAATGATAAAGCTTGGGTTACTGAATATTAGATCTATTTCTTCAAAAGCACTTATTGTAAATGAAATTATCACAGACAATAAACTAGACTTGCTGTGTTTGACAGAAACCTGGCTAAAACCAGACGATTACATTACTTTAAATGAATCTAGTCCTCAAGGTTATGATTATCGACACAATCCTCGACAGAAAGGCAAAGGGGGAGGTGTTGCTGTAATTTATAGTAATATATTCAGAATCATTCAAAAGAATTTCAAATATAATTCCTTTGAAGTGATGGTGCTTTATGTAACATTATGTAAGTTGACATTTGTGCTGGCTACTGTATACAGGCCACCAGGGCACCATACTGACTTTATCAAAGAATTTGCTGAGTTTCTATCAGAGTTAGTACTGGCTGCGGATAAAGTCCTTGTTGTTGGTGATTTTAATATCCATGTAGATAATAATAAAGACGCATTTGGATTGGCATTTGCAGATATTTTAAACTCTATTGGAGTTAAACAACACGTGTCAGGACCCACTCATTGTCGTAATCATACCCTAGATCTAATACTGTCGCATGGAATAGATATTGATGCTGTTGAAATTCTACAGCAGAGCGATGATATATCAGATCATTATTTAGTCTCGTGTATAATACAATTAGCCAAGGCTACAAAACCACCACCCAGCCATAAATATTGTAGAAAAATCACGTCTGCCACTAAAGATTGCTTTATAAATAATCTCCCCGAGCAGTTTCATCGCCTTAGTATACCTGACAACATAGAAGAACTCGATGCTGCAACAGAAACTATTGGCTCTCTCTTTTCCAGCACATTAGATGCGGTCGCTCCTTTACGTCTAAAGAAGATTAAGGAAACTAATCCAACGCCGTGGTATGATGAGCACACTCGGGCTCTAAAACGAGCTGTTAGAAAAGCTGAACGTAGTTGGAAGAAAACAAAACTAGAAGTTTTTCGCCTTTCGTGGAAAGAAAAATGATTGAGTACAGAACAGCCATAAGAAATGCTAGATCTACTTATTTTTCAAATCTCTTAATAGAAAACAAACATAATCCTAGGTATTTATTTGACACAGTGGCTAAATTAACTAGAAACAGAGATTCAACTGCTGACGTTTCCATAGAGCACAGCAGTAATGACTTTATGAACTTCTTTACTTGCAAGATTGATAATATTAGAGAGAAAATTATAAACATGCAACCGTCTACAGTTTCTCTTCAGACAGTGCACTGTAGTGTCCCTGAGGTAAAACTAGAATCATTCGCCGCTATAGGAGAGGAAGAATTATCTAAACTTATCAAATCATCAAAATCAACGACATGTATGTTAGACCCAATGCCGACTAAACTACTGAAAGAAATGCTTCCAGAGGTCGTAGGTCCACTTCTTGATATAATTAATTCATCTTTAACACTAGGACACGTACCAAAAACCTTTAAGCAGGCTATTATCAAACCTCTTATTAAAAAACCTCAACTAGATCCGAGAGATATAGTAAATTACAGGCCAATCTCGAATCTACCTTTTCTGTCAAAGATACTAGAAAAGGCAGTTTCAACACAACTGTGTTCCTTTTTAGAAAGAAATGGAATCTGTGAGGATTTCCAGTCAGGATTTAGACCATACCATAGTACTGAGACTGCTCTCGTTAGAGTTACAAACGATCTACTCCTATCATCCGATCGTGGCTGTATTTCTCTATTAGTGTTATTAGATCTCAGTGCTGCTTTTGACACTATCGATCATAACATTCTTTTAAAAAGACTTGAAAACTATATTGGCATTAGTGGAATTGCTTTGGCATGGTTCAAATCATACTTATCTGACCGTTATCAGTCTGTGGTAGTTAATGAAGAGATGTCGTATCGATCACAGGTTAAATATGGGGTACCACAAGGCTCAGTATTAGGACCGTTGCTTTTCACTCTGTACATGCTGCCCTTAGGAGAGATAATTAGGAAGCATGGTGTTAGTTTTCACTGCTACGCTGACGATACTCAGCTCTATATTTCCTCGCGCCCTGACGAAACCTACAAATTCACAAAACTAACAGAATGCATAGCTGACATTAAAAACTGGATGACAAGAAATTTCTTATTATTAAATTCAGAAAAAACTGATTTCCTAATCTTTGGACCAAAAACTTCCTCACGAAAAAACCTTGAATACTCTCTAACACTTGACGGGTGCTCCATTAAACCTTCGTCCTCAGTTAGGAGCCTGGGTGTGCTCTTTGATACCAATCTTTCATTTGAAAGTCATGTTTCTAGTATCTGTAAAACCGCCTTCTTCCATCTAAAAAATATATCTAAATTACGACATATGCTCTCAATGACAAATGCGGAACAGTTGGTTCATGCATTCATGACCTCAAGACTAGATTATTGTAACGCTCTACTGGGTGGTTGTTCTGCTCGGCTTTTAAACAAACTACAGTTGGTTCAAAATGCGGCAGCTAGAGTTCTTACTAGAACCAGAAAGTATGACCATATTAGCCCAGTTCTGTCAACATTACATTGGCTCCCTATTAAACATCGTATAGATTTTAAAATCTTGCTACTTACTTATAAAGCTCTAAATGGTTTAGCTCCCCAGTACCTAAGTGAGCTCTTAATGCATTATAGTCCTTCACGTTTATTGCGATCTCAGAATTTAGGCCAGTTGATAATACCCAGAATATCAAAATCAACTGAAGGCGGCAGATCATTTTCCTATTTAGCACCTAAACTCTGGAACAATCTTCCTAGCATTGTTCGGGAAGCAGACACACTCTGTCAGTTTAAATCTAGACTAAAAACACATCTCTTTGCTCTTGCATACACATAACACATCATCAATACATTAACATTTTTCAAATCCGTTAAAGGATTGTTACGCTGCAATAATTAGGTCGGCCGGAACCGAGAACATTTCCTATAACACTAGATATACCTGTACATCAGAACAAGAATGGCATCTACGCTAATATCTGTCTCTCTGCTTATCCTGAGGTTTGCCGGGTGCTGGATCCAGGCCGTATCCAGGTCAGATGGAGAACCTGCGTCTGGACCTGACTACAACGTAGCCCAGGATCCCCGTATCCGCTTGCATATATTTATATATAATCGATTTTTAATCTCTATAATAAAAATGTACAATTCAGATTTTGATCTCCATATACATTTACATATATATATCTTCCAAGGGGTTTTTTCCCTCCTAGGACTTTTTTCCCAGTGCTAGCACGCTGGGTTTTTCTCCTAGGGGGTTTTTTCCACCCCTGGAAGTCAGCCGACATTGGCTTAATGTAGCACCATCTTGTATATGTTACATATTACCACGCTTGTTTGTACAGTTTTAACCACTTCCCTTTTTTTCTGTGCTTCTAATATGTAAAGCTGCTTTGAAACAATTACCAATTGTAAAAGCGCTATATAAATAAATTTGACTTGACTTGACTTGACACAAACTAGTAAAAATGTGTTAGCATCATGCTGGTAACATGGTAATTGTGTTAGCATCATGTTAGTAGCATGCTAATCATGTTAGCATCATGCTAGCAAACATGCTAATCATGTTATCATCTTGTAAAAACCATGCTAATCATGTTAGCATGTTGCTAGCATTATGCTAACATGATTAGCATATTGTTTAAAACATGTTAGCAGCATGCTAAGGGTGTTAGCATCATGGTAGCAACATGCTAATCATGTTAGCATCTTGCTAAAAACATCATAGCAGGACGGTAATTATGTTAGCATAGTTTTGCCACTGCAAGCACCATTCACATTTTCTTCAGGAAATGTACATTCTAGTTAATGGTGCTTGCCAAAGGCAAAGCTCCATTCTTATTCTCCTGCATACTTATTATTATTATTATTATTATTATTATTATTCCACACAAAATTTTGGCGCGCTACTCCTCCCGCAGCTTTTGTCCTAGACCCATGAATGAGGTGTCAAATCGACCGGCTTATTGAGGAGAGGTGTGCTATGACTTTTATAAGCGATCGGGTGTACGATGTTCGTCCGACGGGCGAAAAATCGGGCGAAAAATCCCATAGACTTAACATTGGGACGAACTTTGACAAGTCATAACTCTGGATCACAATGTCATAGAGACAAGGGGGTGGGCTCATTTTACTCAGGCAACCAATCAGTCTATCAAGATCATTTTAAAGCTATCAAGCCACGCCCTAGCAACCATAGAGAGTACCTTAGTAACAAGCTCCATAGACTTCCATTGAAAAAGATCAAAGGAATATCTTTGGATAGGAGTGTCATACAAACATGAGGGTGGGCTCGTTTGACTCGAGGCAGCAAACCGCCAATCACAAATAACCTTAAAGCCATCATAGCCACGCCTTAGCAACCATTTTAGAGCACCCTAGCAACCCAAAGCATAGGCAGATATCTTCAAATCTGAATATCATAGAGGCATGGGGGTTGGTTTATATCATTCATACTGGCAAGCAGCCTTTGGTTTATCATTACTGGCAGCTGCCAAGCCACTCCCTAGCAACCAAACAGAGTACCCTAGCAACTGTTTTGCAAGATCTATATCTCTGCATCAGAACATCGTAAAGACATGGGTGTTGGTTTATATTGTCAAGCAGCCTTTGGAGTATCATCATTGGTAGCTGCCAAGCCACTCCCTAGCAACCAAACAGAGTACCCTAGCAACCGTTTAGCAATATCTATATCTCTGCATCAGAGCATCATAGAGACATGGCGGATGGCTCTTTTGACTAATGCTAGCAAACTGGACTTCCAACATGCTACACATGATAGCAGTGAATAGCTACATGCTAATAGTGATTAGCTTAGGGTTTAAACATGACACAATCTAGTAAAAATGTGTTAGCCTCATGCTGGTAACATGCTAATTGTGTTAGCATCATGTTAGTAGCATGCTAATCATGTTAGCATCATGCTAGCAAACATGCTAATCATGTTATCATCTTGTTAAAACCATGCTAATCATGTTAGCATGTTGCTAGCATTATGCTAACATGATTAGCATATTGTTTAAAACATGTTAGCAGCATGCTAAGGGTGTTAGCATCATGGTAGCAACATGCTAATCATGTTAGCATCTTGCTAAAAACATCCTAGCAGGACGGTAATTATGTTAGCATAGTTTTGCCACTGCAAGCACCATTCACATTTTCTTCAGGAAATGTACATTCTAGTATTGTAATTACTATTCACCTGAACAAAACTTTGGCGCGTAACTCGTCCCGCACCGTTTGTCGTAGACCCACGAATGAGGTGTCAAATCGACCGGCTTATTGAGGAGAGGTGTGCTATGACTTTTATAAGCGATCGAGTGTACGATGTTCGCACAGCGTACGAAAAAAACGGCTGAAAAAACTCCCATAGACTTAACATTGGGACAAAATCTGTGAGATCATATCTTTGGATCAGAAGGTCATAGAGACTTGGGGCTGGGCTCTTTTGATTTGGCCAGCCAATAAGTAGTGACACAGCAACTTCATAGCCACGCCCTAGCAACCAATTACAGCACCCTAGCAACCGGGGCCGAATTTTGCCACTGCAAGCACCATTCACATTTTCTTCAGGAAATGTACATTCTAGTTAATGGTGCTTGCCAAAGGCAAAGCTCCATTCTTATTCTCCTGCATACTTATTATTATTATTATTATTATTATTCCACACAAAATTTTGGCGCGCTACTCCTCCCGCAGCTTTTGTCCTAGACCCATGAATGAGGTGTCAAATCGACCGGCTTATTGAGGAGAGGTGTGCTATGACTTTTATAAGCGATCGGGTGTACGATGTTCGTCCGACGGGCGAAAAATCGGGCGAAAAATCCCATAGACTTAACATTGGGACGAACTTTGACAAGTCATAACTCTGGATCACAATGTCATAGAGACAAGGGGGTGGGCTCATTTTACTCAGGCAACCAATCAGTCTATCAAGATCATTTTAAAGCTATCAAGCCACGCCCTAGCAACCATAGAGAGTACCTTAGTAACAAGCTCCATAGACTTCCATTGAAAAAGATCAAAGGAATATCTTTGGATAGGAGTGTCATACAAACATGAGGGTGGGCTCGTTTGACTCGAGGCAGCAAACCGCCAATCACAAATAACCTTAAAGCCATCATAGCCACGCCTTAGCAACCATTTTAGAGCACCCTAGCAACCCAAAGCATAGGCAGATATCTTCAAATCTGAATATCATAGAGGCATGGGGGTTGGTTTATATCATTCATACTGGCAAGCAGCCTTTGGTTTATCATTACTGGCAGCTGCCAAGCCACTCCCTAGCAACCAAACAGAGTACCCTAGCAACTGTTTTGCAAGATCTATATCTCTGCATCAGAACATCGTAAAGACATGGGTGTTGGTTTATATTGTCAAGCAGCCTTTGGAGTATCATCATTGGTAGCTGCCAAGCCACTCCCTAGCAACCAAACAGAGTACCCTAGCAACCGTTTAGCAATATCTATATCTCTGCATCAGAGCATCATAGAGACATGGCGGATGGCTCTTTTGACTAATGCTAGCAAACTGGACTTCCAACATGCTACACATGCTAGCAGTGAATAGCTACATGCTAATAGTGATTAGCTTAGGGTTTAAACATGACAGGAGCTTCGTGGAGATTATCCTAAATCCTTCTCTTTATTCCTATTCGCATAATATAACTTTCTTATTTTTCACCTGATTACTTAACCTATTGCATAGTATTACTAAACGGAACGATTTATTACTAGCAATCCACCAGCGTAATCACCTAGTGTTAGCCATAGCCTGCTAGCTACCGTCTACTTTCTTTTTTTCCTCTAAACCTACCTTCCTTGTCGATTGAATGGCGGATTTATCCGATGTATGTTATTCTGATCTGTCCTCGCCAGATCGGGAAGCTGTGGAGACGTTGCTGCCCGGCATTCATCGATCCACCGCGAGGTACAGCGTCCCGCACATCACCCTCGCCCCAGGCACCGGCAAGCGACCGAGACATCCAGCCAGCGAGTCCCGTGTGCGTTGCAGTTTTTCGGACGGCGTTCATCAAACACACGGTCAGTCATGTCCGACGATTATCATGTGTAGTAAATGCAACATGTACAGCTTAGCTCTTTCTGTCAGCAGTGAGACTTACACATGTGATAAATGCAGGGATATTGTCAGGCTGACAGAGAGAATCTCAGAATTAGAGACACGCATCCAAACTTTAATTGAGGATAGTGAGAATGAAAGGGCCTTAGATACTGCTTTGGATGCGACTAGCCTAGTAAACACTACACATTCGGTTCCGGTTGTAGAAGCCACGCAGCAGGCTAACTGGGTGACTGTGAGGCGGCATAATGGCAAGAACAAACACCACTCTTCCGTTCCGATTAGAACATCAAACAGGTTCTCCCCACTCAGTGACGCACCCACTGAGAATCCTGTTGAAAGTGCCCTAGTAATTGGCGATTCTATTACACGGAACGTGAAAATAGAGACACCAGCCACCATAGTCACATGTTTGCCGGGGGCCAGAGCACCTGACATCAAAGCAAATTTAAAAGTGCTGGCTAATGCTAAACGTAAATATTCTAAAATCATTATCCACGTCGGCACAAATGATGTTCGACTTCGCCAGTCGGAGATCACTAAAATTAACATTAAAGAGGTGTGTGAACTCGCAAATTCAATGTCAGCAAAAGTAATTTGTTCTGGCCCTCTTCCTGTTCGTCGGAGTGATGAGATAGTTAGCAGGTTATCATCACTCAATGGCTGGCTGTCTAAGTGGTGTGCGCAAAATAATATAGGTTTCATAGACAATTGGAAAAGCTTTTGGGGCAGACCTGATCTGTTGAAAAGAGATGGTATTCATCCCTCCCGGGATGGTGCTGCTCTTCTCTCTAGAAATTTGGCAAATAGTCTTAGAGCTGAAACATGACAAACCAGGGCCCAGATCAGGACGCAGACAAACTGGCTAAACCGACCGTCTGCTAGCCGCCTCACGTCACATAACTCAGATAATTCACAGCACATAGAAACACTTTCACCTAGATATTATCACATAGAGACTGTGTCTGTACCTCGAACTAGTAAATACAAAAAACTTCCAAAACCTTTTAAGGGTAAAAATTTAATTGATGTTCAAAAAATGAAAATCACAGATAAATCAGATAAACAAATGATAAAGCTTGGGTTACTGAATATTAGATCTATTTCTTCAAAAGCACTTATTGTAAATGAAATTATCACAGACAATAAACTAGACTTGCTGTGTTTGACAGAAACCTGGCTAAAACCAGACGATTACATTACTTTAAATGAATCTAGTCCTCAAGGTTATGATTATCGACACAATCCTCGACAGAAAGGCAAAGGGGGAGGTGTTGCTGTAATTTATAGTAATATATTCAGAATCATTCAAAAGAATTTCAAATATAATTCCTTTGAAGTGATGGTGCTTTATGTAACATTATGTAAGTTGACATTTGTGCTGGCTACTGTATACAGGCCACCAGGGCACCATACTGACTTTATCAAAGAATTTGCTGAGTTTCTATCAGAGTTAGTACTGGCTGCGGATAAAGTCCTTGTTGTTGGTGATTTTAATATCCATGTAGATAATAATAAAGACGCATTTGGATTGGCATTTGCAGATATTTTAAACTCTATTGGAGTTAAACAACACGTGTCAGGACCCACTCATTGTCGTAATCATACCCTAGATCTAATACTGTCGCATGGAATAGATATTGATGCTGTTGAAATTCTACAGCAGAGCGATGATATATCAGATCATTATTTAGTCTCGTGTATAATACAATTAGCCAAGGCTACAAAACCACCACCCAGCCATAAATATTGTAGAAAAATCACGTCTGCCACTAAAGATTGCTTTATAAATAATCTCCCCGAGCAGTTTCATCGCCTTAGTATACCTGACAACATAGAAGAACTCGATGCTGCAACAGAAACTATTGGCTCTCTCTTTTCCAGCACATTAGATGCGGTCGCTCCTTTACGTCTAAAGAAGATTAAGGAAACTAATCCAACGCCGTGGTATGATGAGCACACTCGGGCTCTAAAACGAGCTGTTAGAAAAGCTGAACGTAGTTGGAAGAAAACAAAACTAGAAGTTTTTCGCCTTTCGTGGAAAGAAAAAATGATTGAGTACAGAACAGCCATAAGAAATGCTAGATCTACTTATTTTTCAAATCTCTTAATAGAAAACAAACATAATCCTAGGTATTTATTTGACACAGTGGCTAAATTAACTAGAAACAGAGATTCAACTGCTGACGTTTCCATAGAGCACAGCAGTAATGACTTTATGAACTTCTTTACTTGCAAGATTGATAATATTAGAGAGAAAATTATAAACATGCAACCGTCTACAGTTTCTCTTCAGACAGTGCACTGTAGTGTCCCTGAGGTAAAACTAGAATCATTCGCCGCTATAGGAGAGGAAGAATTATCTAAACTTATCAAATCATCAAAATCAACGACATGTATGTTAGACCCAATGCCGACTAAACTACTGAAAGAAATGCTTCCAGAGGTCGTAGGTCCACTTCTTGATATAATTAATTCATCTTTAACACTAGGACACGTACCAAAAACCTTTAAGCAGGCTATTATCAAACCTCTTATTAAAAAACCTCAACTAGATCCGAGAGATATAGTAAATTACAGGCCAATCTCGAATCTACCTTTTCTGTCAAAGATACTAGAAAAGGCAGTTTCAACACAACTGTGTTCCTTTTTAGAAAGAAATGGAATCTGTGAGGATTTCCAGTCAGGATTTAGACCATACCATAGTACTGAGACTGCTCTCGTTAGAGTTACAAACGATCTACTCCTATCATCCGATCGTGGCTGTATTTCTCTATTAGTGTTATTAGATCTCAGTGCTGCTTTTGACACTATCGATCATAACATTCTTTTTAAAAAGACTTGAAAACTATATTGGCATTAGTGGAATTGCTTTGGCATGGTTCAAATCATACTTATCTGACCGTTATCAGTCTGTGGTAGTTAATGAAGAGATGTCGTATCGATCACAGGTTAAATATGGGGTACCACAAGGCTCAGTATTAGGACCGTTGCTTTTCACTCTGTACATGCTGCCCTTAGGAGAGATAATTAGGAAGCATGGTGTTAGTTTTCACTGCTACGCTGACGATACTCAGCTCTATATTTCCTCGCGCCCTGACGAAACCTACAAATTCACAAAACTAACAGAATGCATAGCTGACATTAAAAACTGGATGACAAGAAATTTCTTATTATTAAATTCAGAAAAACTGATTTCCTAATCTTTGGACCAAAAACTTCCTCACGAAAAAACCTTGAATACTCTCTAACACTTGACGGGTGCTCCATTAAACCTTCGTCCTCAGTTAGGAGCCTGGGTGTGCTCTTTGATACCAATCTTTCATTTGAAAGTCATGTTTCTAGTATCTGTAAAACCGCCTTCTTCCATCTAAAAAATATATCTAAATTACGACATATGCTCTCAATGACAAATGCGGAACAGTTGGTTCATGCATTCATGACCTCAAGACTAGATTATTGTAACGCTCTACTGGGTGGTTGTTCTGCTCGGCTTTTAAACAAACTACAGTTGGTTCAAAATGCGGCAGCTAGAGTTCTTACTAGAACCAGAAAGTATGACCATATTAGCCCAGTTCTGTCAACATTACATTGGCTCCCTATTAAACATCGTATAGATTTTAAAATCTTGCTACTTACTTATAAAGCTCTAAATGGTTTAGCTCCCCAGTACCTAAGTGAGCTCTTAATGCATTATAGTCCTTCACGTTTATTGCGATCTCAGAATTTAGGCCAGTTGATAATACCCAGAATATCAAAATCAACTGAAGGCGGCAGATCATTTTCCTATTTAGCACCTAAACTCTGGAACAATCTTCCTAGCATTGTTCGGGAAGCAGACACACTCTGTCAGTTTAAATCTAGACTAAAAACACATCTCTTTGCTCTTGCATACACATAACACATCATCAATACATTAACATTTTTCAAATCCGTTAAAGGATTGTTACGCTGCAATAATTAGGTCGGCCGGAACCGAGAACATTTCCTATAACACTAGATATACCTGTACATCAGAACAAGAATGGCATCTACGCTAATATCTGTCTCTCTGCTTATCCTGAGGTTTGCCGGGTGCTGGATCCAGGCCGTATCCAGGTCAGATGGAGAACCTGCGTCTGGACCTGACTACAACGTAGCCCAGGATCCCCGTATCCGCTTGCATATATTTATATATAA
>NC_090231.1:0-71392 GCF_024489055.1 Chanodichthys erythropterus | reverse complement strand
AAAATAAATAATAAGAAGTTTATTTTATATAGCGCCTTTCTGCAAACTCAAGGTCACTTTACAATATTGTAACACATAAATATGACAGCTGACAGAAAAACGTAATACGGAAACATAAAATACATAACATGAATCAGATTGTACAGTCAGGGGTCAGGGAAACAAGTAGCAAAAATATATGTTTTAAGTAGGGCTGGGCGCATATATCGCATGCGATTGTCATGCGTACTTGGCTGGTAAACAGTAAACTGCTTTTAGGTAGGTAGGTTTTGAAATCATGTAATGATGAGCGATCACAAATGTGTTTAGGAATGGAGTTCCAAAGTGTGGGGGCAGAGATGCAAAAATGCCCGACCACCAAACAATGCTAACTTATGCCGTGGAGCAGTTAACAACAGACCAGTATCAGAAGATCTTAATGTGCGAACAGGAGAGTAGGTATGGAATGAGATTTCTTGCCTGAGGGGCAAGACCATGGAGTGCTTTGAATGTAATAAGGAGTATCTTGTACTGAATACGAAAGTGTACCGGTAGCCAATGAAGTCTGTGTAAAATCGGAGAAATGTGAGAAGATTTCTTTGAATAAGTGAAAACCCCAGCTGCAGAGTTCTGAATACATTAGATATAGATATAGATTAATAATTATTGTCGGTTTGATAAACCATAAAAAAAAGAGAATTACAATAGTCGAGTCAGGAAGCTAATGAAGGTGTAATGAAACAGTGTCTCAGCATCATTGGTATTTAAGACGGGACGTAAAACATGCAATATTACGGAGATGAAAGAAGGAAGACTTAGTGAATGAAGAGATGTGTGGAAGGAAAGAGAAAGATGAGTCAAAGATTATACCCAGGTTTTTAACAGGAAGGTCAAACCAAGACTCCAGCAATGTTAATATTGTCAAGACAGAACAATACCCCTTTCCTTCCCAAGTATAGAGAACATGACTGTAACACATGCTTTTTTACAGTAGAGTTGACTATTCGGAAAATGGTACCAAAACTAAAAGACTAAATTAACCACAGGCATCTTGTAAAAGGTGATGTGGATCAAAAATAAGTTGTGCTGTCTCAATACAAATTGATCAAATCTATTGAAACACAAGACAAGAGCCTGGTAAGGGAATCAAAAAGCTTATATGCAAAATTCTATTCAGCTGTTACCCCAGTAATCATAATACAGGTTGATCTCAATAAATTAGAATATCACGAAAACGTTTTTTTTTTTTTTTCTTTTCTGTAATTTAATTAAAAAATTAAAACTTAAATATATTCTAGATTTATTAGACATAAAGTAAAAATATTTCCAGACGTTTTTGTTTTCATTTTGATGAGTACAGCTTGTGCTCATGGAAAAAAATCAAGGAAAAAGTGTGGTAGGAAAAGGTGTACGGGTGAAAGGGATGACTGCAGACTTGAGAAGATTGTCAGGCTAAGCCAATTTAAGAACCTAGGAGAGCTTCAAAAGGAGTGGACTGAAGCTGGAGTCAGTGCATCGAAGAGCCACCGCACACAGACATCTTCAGGAAATGGGCCACGACTGTCACATTCCACGTACCAAGCCACTTCTGAACCAAAGACAACATCAGAAGCGTCTTACCTGGGCTAAGGAGAAAAAGAACTGGATTGTTGCTCAGTGGTCCAAAGTCCTCTTTTTCAGATGAAAGTAAATTTTGCATTTCATTTGGAAATCAAGGTCCCAATGAGTCTGGAGGAAGAGTGGAGAGGCACAAAAACCATGTTGCTTGAAGTCCAGTGTGAAGTTTCCACAGTCAGTGATGATTTGGGCTGCCATGTCATCTGCTGAGTGTTGGTCCACTGTGTTGTCTAAAGTCCACAGTCAACGCAGCCATCTACCAGGATATTCTTGAGCACGTCATGCTTACTTCTGCTGAGAAGCTTGATTGAGATGCTGATTTCATTTTCAAGCAGGAATTGTTGCCAAACTGCCAAAGGTACCAAAAGCTGGTTCAATGACCATGGTGTTACTGTGCTTGAATTGACCAGCAAACTCGCCTGACCCTGAACCCCATAAAGAATCAATATTTGTCAGTTCTTATTTTCAATTTAATGAATATTTGTGTGGGGATTAGCTTGATGCTTATTTTCTTTTCCAAATGAACCATTTCTTGAAGTTATCACTTTGTTTTGTCAGTGTATTTTGTTTGCAAGTGCTCTTTGCTTGAGCATCAAAACAGAAGACCGTGTGGTTTGCTTTGCTTCCATCTACTAAATCCATGCTATTCAAATTACTTCCCTTTACATGGTAGGGATGGAATATCACATAGACATTGTATTTTTCTGTGTTTTAAAATCCATGTATTGTTTGTTTATTTATTTATTTATTTATTTGTTTGTTTAATTAATTAATTTTATTTTAAGAGTAGTATTCCATGAGTAGGCAAAAAGGCCCCCAGTTTGAGTCCCATTGAAGGAACCAGAATCCAAAATCCCAGCATGTAAAATGCAGCATGCAGCATGGGTGAATTTGAGACATCCATGTATCCAATTGTGAATGTGTATGAATTCCCATGTATTAATATTAAAATTGTGACATTAAAGTTTTGATTCTGTTGAATTTCAGTTTGTCATATAATACACGTTTTTAGATTGCATTTATTAAAATGCAGTTTATTCATCTAGTTAATATTAAATAAAATTTCTGTTTGTGACTTTGTTCTCTGTAATCCAAATCTTTAGAACCCATATGTTTACAAGGAAAAGATCCAAATTCAGCCCTTTATCCAGTGATCTTCTATTCTCAACAGCGACCGTCACGGTCAAAGACCATGCTCATAACTTATGAATCAAATTTTGAAAGTTGCACACACTAGAAGCATTACGACATGGTTTATGGCACTGATATCAAAACACTCGGTGGTTGTGTCCGAAAACTGGGGAAAATGCTGCCTTCGGAGGACACATTTCTAGGTAGGAAGGCATCAAGGCATCGCTCCGAATCCAATATTAGCTTCACTTCCTGTCTCCTGAAGATACCTTCACCTGAACATTTTTGAAGGCAGCATAGATGTATCCTTCGCCATGAAATGCTACTCACCTTCGCTGCCTTTGTTATCCCATAATCTTGTGGCGAGGAAACAAGTAAGCTGCCTAGGTTTCTCGGACTGCCGTTGGCTCTCACCTACATCACAAATTGCGACAAGCCGTATTTGAGTATACTGACATTTGAGATTAGTTCGTGCTTTCACGGAGAGAAGCTGGGTTCATATTTTCATGGATTAATAACTTAAATTCTGCTCTGTAACCTTGTGATGGTCAAATGAAGCCTCATGAAGCACTGAGGCTTTCCCTTTCATGAGTGTGTTGAAAACAGCACCCATCTGGTGGTTAGTAAAAAATCAAGCAGCCAAAACCCTGTGAAAGAAGCTTCGTCAGACGAAGCAGCCACGCAGTTTCATGTAACGTGCCTGTAGCAATGTTCCAGTTAAGGAAGGAGAAGAGGGACGGGGTCAGCTTGACTGCTGACTGATTCTTTATTTCAATAATTCACTCCTTTAACACAGTTCGTTGTGCATATAAGCACCAAAGTAACACAATATAAGTAAATCACTTCTTTCACTCCAACATCAGGATCTTCAGTCCAGGGCAAGGTTGTCAGTCAGCAGTCCTTCTCTCTCTCTCACACACACTCCTGTTTCTCCTGGCGTTGTATACTCTCTCCATGGCAAATACTGCAACAAGAGACAGGTGTTCGTTATTTGCGTTTAACCCACTCACTCACCGCTCGTCTCCCGACTCTCTCTCCCGCTGCAGACTTCGCTGAACCACGCCCCCCTCGCCACATGTGCCTAATAGTGCACACATGTGTGTTGAATTTATTTCAGTGATAAATTAGTCTACCCATTAAACTGTGGCATTTAATGCCAGTATGAATATCAGTATGATGTAACAGAATACACATATATGAATTGCATATGGCAAATATTTTATTTTCCTGAATTAACTGGTATTCTTCATATTACTTCTATGACTGGGTATTTAAAAATGTAATCGAATAAGTCTGAATGAAAATCTGGGCGTTCGAACTTTCCAACACGCAAAGTGAATCACGCACGTGATTGGACAGAAAGTGAGGCTTAATTTGTCATTGGTCATGTGATTTCTACTTTACCAACACAAGCCTCGAATCGAGTTTGTGTGAAAAAAGTAGAAGACTTAAACACAAACTGTTAAAAGGATTTGATGATGACTAGTGATAGTATTTTATTCTGTGTTGTCATAATTCAGGTTGGATTTCAGCTTTAATGTAGTTTTTTTTTATATTTTTTTTTTAACAAAGCAGCTGATATTGCCATAAAAACTAGTGGACTGCCAAGTCGCTTTCACCACAAAATGGCGGAAATGCAGGGCTGCTGCTGGGCACCGGTGTTGCAATGGAAAGTTCTATTGAGTTTTGCTTCTTGTTAGTGTATATTTTTTGGCCTCGGTTCAATTGTCAAATCATTACTGTACCCCATAAAAAACTATTACCGCCAAAGATGACTGCAACTTATAATAATTTTTAATTAATTTTGGTACCATTTTTGACTTTTCCGCAATAAATAATTGATTTATGCGGCTCAAAATCTCCTTTTCGCAATAAATAAAAGAAAAGCGGCTCAAAATATCGTTTTACTGCTATATTGTTACTAAAACTGTAATTTCCTACACTTACGTCCATTATGTTTTATTCTTTTAATATTATATATAAAATGGGTATGGTTAGGTTCGGGGTGGGGTTTAGGGATCTTACATTCATCTATAAAACGATAAAAGGGAATTATGCAAACATACAACGGAATAAAGCCACAACACAACGAAAACGAGCCACAAAACAACAGAAATGCTCCCGACCACTAGGGGCTCTCAGAGCTCGGTAAAGTTAGTTTTTCTTGCCAATTTTCTATGATTAGTTTTAATAGAATAAAAAAAGAATATACACTAACAAGAAGCGACACTCAATAGAACATTCCATTGCAACACCAGTGCCCAGCAGCAGCCCTCTGTTTCAGCCATTTTGTGGTGAAAGCGACTTCTATGGCAATATCAGCTGCTTTGTAAAAAAAAAAAAACATTAAAGCTGAAATCCAACCTGAATGATGACAGCACTGAATAAAATACTATCACTAGTGATCATCAAATCCTTTTAACAGTTTATTTTACAGACTTTGTGTTTAAGTCTTCCACTTTTTTTCACAAAACCTTTGCTCTCTATAGAGACCAAGTCTGTTTGGGTTAAAATTCTTTGAAGTTCAAGTATTAGCATTATAAACAATGAATTAATACCAACATATGAAATTAAATTAAGTAAATGCATCAGAAAAATTGGGAATGTTGGACAATAAATACATGAATATAACAGCTTGATTTTGCAGTGTTGTATAATGTCCATTAAAGCAAAAGAGTCCAAAAGTGGGAATTATGCGACACAGCAATGCATCATGTATTAAAAAGTCATTATGTTTGTAGCATGATCCATTTATAGCCTATTTCAATTCAGACTTAGTGGAGTGATATTATTATTACTATTAGTCCACTAGGTCTGAAATATATTGTTCGCTGCAAACATGGTGATCTTAAATTTATTAATTATTAATTTACTATTAATAAATGTGTAAGCAAAGTTGCATAAAATGGAAATATTCAATAAAGTAGGCTAACTACATTGAATGGTTGGATTCTACAACTAGTAAAATAAAACATGTATAAGACAATACAACATTTACTGTACGAGCCATACAATTTACTGGTGACTTAAAAAAAAAAAAAAACTTTCTATTGCGCGTCTGATTTGGCAGTGAAATTCTCCGATTTTGGGTGGCTAAGATGTGAAGGATTCTATGGTCCAGTTAGTATTTTCACCCCGTAATGGTGGCCGTGCTAATGGAGAGCCACCTAGTGGCTGTTGCCCAAAAATTTATCAGAGTGTTGTCTCTTGGGTTCTATACTCTTTGATAGTATGTAACCACTGTATATTGAACTGGACATTGAAATATTAATTCAAAATCACCTACGTGCACAATAGCTTCATATACACCTGATTGATACCTGAATGATACCTGAATGATATGGCACACTACCACGGCACATGAAGGGAACATCTGCCAATTCCACCAAGTGGTTAAAACGTATAATTTGTATTTATTAAAATTACTTTTAACATTTAAAAACAGACATGTTCAAATTCCAAAGCTTGTAGTAGGTTTCTATTGGTAAGACTGACTTACAACAGGTGATATTTTGACAATACATACAGGGAGGTATAATTTCACCTGTAGTAAGTCTAGTCTTTCCAATAGGAAACTACTACAAGCTTTGGAACATGAAAAAACCCTTTAAGTTTATTACAGTTAAAAAAAAAAAAAAAAAATAAATAAATAAACAAAAATTGTGTACTGTACATAAAAGGAGGTATTGGCACAATTTCACCTGTAGTAAGTCAGTCTGTTCACTACTACAACCTTTGGGGAAAAAAAAAACAAAACTATTTGGTGAATTACAGTGATTTTTTCCTGAAAATAATTGTTTATTGTAAGTACATGAAGTGAGGTATTGACAAAATGTCACCTGTAGTAAGTCAACTGTATGTAATACAAAATGTCCACAGTAGAAACTGACAGACGTTCCCTTCATCATGCGCTGTGTTAGCGCATCAGATCATTCACAGGTACAAATATGAAGCTATAGGTGATTTTGAAGTAATATTTCATGTTGATATACAATGTTTAAAACTAATCATGGTATTGATATCTTTGTAAGACTGTCAACTCTATTGAACAGTGGTAAAGAAAATCTAACAGAGCTCTGAGAGCCCCAGGAGCATTTCTGTTATGTCGTGGCTCTATTTTGTTGTGTTGTGGCTTGATTTCGTTGTGTTGTGGCTTATTTCCATTGTGTTGTGAACTTATGTTTGTTTTTTTAATTTCATTGTGTTGTGCACTACTGGGTCACTGTACAAAACACACAAAAAAAATAAAAAATAAATAAAAAAACAAACAAACAAACAGGTAAGCGCATGCCTTTCCATAGAGTGTATGGTTTTTATTGTCATGCTGTGTTGCTATGTTTGTATTGTGCCATTTTTATGCTGTTTGTCCCCAGGGACTACCTGGTCTACCCACCTTGGCTGCATTACACAGCAATCAAATCCTGGCTGTAAAGGTTTGTTGGCTCAGCCAAACTGCCCAGGCAGACACTATGGATGATACACACACTGAGATGTATAAACAATGCATTTGTCCCCTGTGCCTATGCAGTGACAGACTTGGCCTAAACACAATTGTGTCTGAGAAATCCATTCCAACCAATTAAAAAAATACTTTCTCTCATCATGACCCTCTCTCCCAGTTCCAGGGTTGTCATTATTATGCAGTGTGGTGACAGGAATTTATGCATTCACAGCAGAACAACTATTTCTTTCCCCTAATAAACCAGTGATATGTGATTAATTACAAACAATATTCATATTTCTAACCACCAAATAGTCTGACCACTGTGTGCTTGGATTCTATGAATGGAATACGTAAAAGAGATGCGTTAAATGCTAAACTGAAGTGGTGAAATTCACCCCCTTGAGATGGCTCAACTATGTAAACATCTCATTTAAAGCCCACAGACAGAGACACATAAATCTGTACAATGGGTTTCAGTGTGTGCAGTACCTGGAGTCTGCCTTGGCTTCAAAGAAAACTGTGATGACAGTGCTTTCATTGAGTACAAGTTGACATGTTTCTTCGTATTGGCTCTGTCAGAGTAGGTGTCCTAGTACCCATATAAGGTGGTAATTACAGGCTTTGCTGCCAAAAGCAGTTCAGACTTCCATTGCTGCCACCATGGAAAATGTCAACTTTTACTAATGCATGAGGGCACTGGATTGGGTCCTCTGACTAATTACTTAAATCTAATCTATTTTTGTACATTTTTTCCTTTCCTCTTCCTCTTTCTGGGACCTCATGCAACTCTCCTCTCCAACTTGATCTTGACCTCTTTTGACCTCTCTTTCACCTGCTCAGATGGTCTTCCCTAAGATAAATCATGGCTTTCTTTCTGCTGATCAACAACTCATTAAACGTCGACTCATTAAGGTAGTGCTTGTCCTCATTCTGTTCTCTCTCACACTGCTCCGTCAGACTAGGCTTCTCATCTTTGGCCCATGCATCATTTGTGACCCGTGCTGGCAAAATGAGTCAGAATGCACACAGGCTAAATTTGAGCTACAGGCTAAACAAGTCAAAAATGCCAATTTTGGTTGAATTTGAGGTTTTCACAAAAATTAAGCCCTCATCTAGTGATCCCAATGCTCCAAATAGCAATTAAACATATAAAAGTATCTTTATTTGTACTTTTACTGAGAGGAGTACCTTACCTTTGTCCATGCCGCTTCCCTTTAGAAAGGGAACTCGCACCGCATCCTGAGACACTTTGGGGAATGCCTCTTCATGTCTGGTATGCAAGCAACTGTAAAATATACGGCAATCTTATTGGCCGGCGACAGCCTATGATGTCATACTAGTGTGACCAGAAAGTATATAAGGGGTGCTTAGAGAACATGTCATCCTTTTTTCCATCTTCAGGGACTGTTTGTTTGAAGCATGCTGTTCAAAAATGGCTTGTTAAAGCAAACGTTTCAAGTTGTGTGAACAATCCATGTCTTAGATATTTGACAGTCGACAACCCACATGACTTGTGCATTCTTTGTTAGAGCATGCACGCTCAGTTCTTGAGGGAGCTGTTAGCATGCACTGTGAGCACGTGTCATAAGCGTTTGACACTCGATAACATACATTACAGGTGCATTCTTTGTTAGAGGGTGTGCACTGTGAGCATTTCCCGCTGAGGAAGCTCAAGTCTCGTTTGTTTCTCTTCTTGAGGGAAGAGGGACAGGCTTCTGTGGCTCGGGTTCCACTTGCGCTGAGGTGGAGAGGAGATTGAGATCATAGGGCTCGCTGAAGAGTTTGAGAGACATGTTAATCTTTTGCACACTTCAGCTGCTGACGAGAGTGTTTTGCTGAGTGAGTGAGCTCTCGAGACGTTTGCAAACTGTCTCGTGGTTAAATATTATATATATAAACATTATATATATATATAGACTATGGCTAAAACTAAATCAAAATTTGTTGTCAAAATTAACACTGGTCAAAAGTTTGTTTACACTGTAAAGACCACTTAAATTTCAAGTACTTCTTCAACAAGTCAGTCAAAGGGGCTACCACTGAAGAAAAATTTAGGCAAAATTTCCTGTAATAGCCCACCATACCCAAACACTACATATGCTCTCGTTTTGTATTAGGTGGAGGAAAATTATTAGTTGCTAAGACCTTAGCGTGCACTGGACATACATTACCCTGCCCAACTACTTTTCCTAAATAGGTCACAGTCGCATTGGCAAACTCACAGTTTGCCAGGTTGACTGTGAGCCTAAAAGATGTTGCTCTCACGTATCAGTGTATACAACCACATCATCTAAATAGAAGGCACATCCATTTAAATCAGAAGTTACATGGTTCATCAAGCGATGAATAGTAGCGGGCACATTTCTAAGGCCAAAACTCAATAAGTAAGAATATAGCCCAGAGGGGGTGATAAATGAGGCAATATCCTGTGCACAAGCAGTTAAAGGCAATTGCCAATATCCTTTTAAACTTTTGAATGGTATGGTCCCACATATGGGATTTTTATTTCTGTGACCCTGAGAGCACAGTGGCATATATGGTATTTAGAGCGTTCAGTGACATCACATAACTGTCATATTCAAACTATGCTTTCCTACACAAACTGATCGTTTCGTGTCTTAGGATATCAATGTGTCGTCACGAGCCGCAGGGTTTAATTTTGGATTTGTCTATGCAAGTTTTTTCGACTCTTATTTTTCGAGTTCCCATTTCCTCCCATTATTTGACTGACAGACGGCAGCGGTTGGAGTAAAAATCATAATTTGTGTTCTACTGAAGAAACAAAGTCACCTACATCTTGGATGCGCTGGGGGTAAGCAGATAAATATCAAATTTTAATTTTTGGGTGAACTATCCCTTTAAATACAAAAGAAGAAGAAGAAATGAGCTGTGATGCACTGAAGAAGAATGCGTTCATTTTTCGGGTAGTTTATAATTTCAAAGTTATGTTTAGACTAGGGATGGGCATTTTTCCAAAATATTATATTTGAATATTTGGGCTCATAAAAAAACGAATATTCGAATATTCGTCTATTTAAATTATGTTAAATGAGAAAGACGTTATTTTTTTTATATTCATCAAGATTTTGTAACCATTTCTGAACAAGCTTACGATTAAACACAAGCTTAAATTATATCTTAAGGTTTTATTTTAGTTCAAAGCATTAAACAATATGTGCAAACAAAAAATATAAAGAACAAAAGCATTTAAGCTCAAGCAGCGGGAACGGGAAAAACACTAAAAAAGCAGACAGTGCCAGTTATCGTACAAAACATAACATACATAATACACTCGAGTCAGTATATGGTTATCGCGTTTATATTGTTTCACATGTTCATGTTGAGAAAAACAATAATATCCAAATGCTCGTGTGAGAAAATGAGCCGCTCTGACAGACGTTGCAGAAACACAAAGATAACGATAAAACATAATGGAATGTTAAGCTAAGTTTCTAACAGCAGCACTTTGTTTTCTGTTCGTAAATATATCTCCCTCGACAAAACTTAAAGTAAGCATATGTCTCAAAATCATTTTGCTATCAGATAAGTTATCATCTTGGCTCACTCAGGGATAACTTACAGCTGCGCTTACCTGTCGTGAATGCAGTGATGGACAACTATCTTTCCTCATTCGACTGGTGTTTAGATTTCATGTACTTTCTCATTATGGTGGTGATATTGTGATTACTCAGTTTCATTAATTTATTTGATCAAAAGTAATTCCATTGTGTAAGATCATTTGCATCCAAGTAATTCCAAACTTTGTGAAGCAGGCGACAACATTTTGTGTCGATCAATTAAAACACACTCCACAGCGCCACTCGGTGCATTTAGTTATAACTGCGAGTTTCAGTGCTTAGGATTTATCATGGATTCACTGGATTTATGGCCAGCAAAACAACATAGTAAAATTCGAATAGTATTTTTATTTTTCAAATATTAATTACAGAACGAATATTCAAATATTCGACTATTTGTGCACAACCCTAGTTTAGACCTGTGACACTCATAACAGACGCATGAAGTCGTTTTCAATTTTCAGTTTGTGTTAACGAGTTTGTTATAGAACATGATGCAACAAGTTTTCCGTCATGTCTATGTGTGTGCGTGAAGCTGTGAAAAAGGCCTACTAGCAGTTAGCAAGTGATCCGTCGTAGGAGTTAAATACTCTCGTGTTTTCTTTGAGTTTAAGTACAGTTTTTGTTTCATTTGTTCAAACGAACTTGAAACAGTGAACGCTGCTATTGATCGTGTGAAAAGGGTTCGTTGAGTCATCGGATAGGGCTGTGTGTTGTTTGTCTTCTCAATACGCCTCCATCAGCTGGGATTGCGGCCTCGTTGGATCAAGCTGTCATCGTCAGGATTGCGGGGACAATCACTGTGGATTATTGAGTGAAGAAACATTACTCTACCATCTTTTGGACACCATTCAACACCTCCTCCACGAACTAAGAGTGGTGATGTACACTATTTTCTTCAATTTCTTCTGAACTCTGGTAAGCAAACCATTGTTTTCTTTCCGTGAGTCAACAAAACTGAACGGTTGAATCACACAATTATCATTAAGGGAATGAATAGTGGATTTACCTGCAAAGGAATTCAAAGACTTTCTTCTGTGTGCATTCGTGAACTTTTTTGATTTGTGAATTGTGGAAAGGACAGAGTATAACTTTTCCATTTTTTTTGCCCTGGATTTTTTAATTGGATTTTTGAACTTTTCATGCTGAATTGGAGTGAATTTAAGTGAACTTTTGAATTCAAGTAAACTTCAAAGTGAACTTTATTTGAAAGTGTGAGTTAACTTGAATGTATATGTGAACATTTTCAGTGTGTTTAAAAAGGAACACTTTGATATTGAACTGAAATTGACACATTTGTTGATTTTCATTTTTTTCTTTGTTTTTTTATTGAATGCAATTGAAATAATTGACTAATTGTTGCAGACAACAACACTTACCTTCTGAGTTTTCTGCACATACACTTCAGGTGGTTTCTGTGTAACAATTAAATCCTGAAGCCCACCTCACCACATCTTGAGCATTATACAGTGCAACACGATAGGCATCACATACAACTAACAGTTCAGTTGTACAACGACTAAAAGCATTGGGTGGGAGGACCAAGATCCTGTTGCTCACTCAGTCTTCCTTAGTTAAGTGCTGAATATTTTTCATTATTAATATCTCATCAAGTTATGGTTATTATCTTATGTATTATTTTCAAAATAAAGTTGGAATTTCACCTTAAAAAAAAAACAAGAAATCAGTTTTTATACACTGCTGTGGATAGGCTTCATGACCTTTTTGGACAGTGTCATGGGCAAGACAGTAACTTCTGGTAAGCAACATAATAAGAAAAGTGGCAGTCATGAGATATTAATAATAATAAATAATAATTAATAATTTTTGTCAAGAAACACAGTATGCATGGTGGCATGAATCATCACGAATAATGGGATCATTTACACCTGAGAAGACAAAAGAATCGCATAATGACCTTTAATGATTTGCATAATAATGAGGCCTTTCATGGTAGGTAGGCTGCAAGCAGCAATGCAGGGCCAAGCACTGAAGGCACCGCAAGCAGAGCAACACAGTAAGCAGAGCAGCACATCAAGCAGAACAGCACAGCAAGCAGAACAGCACTTCAAGCAGAACAGAACAGCAAAGAAAGCGGCACATAAAGCATTTCAAGCACTCAAATGTCTGTGTTGTAGCGCAATGCAGAGCAAGAAGAGCAAAAACAGCAGAAATTTAATGTACATGAAATACAGCTGGTTCAGAAGTAGAGGTAAGAATGAGCTCAAAATGACCAGAAGCTGAGATGAAAATGAACACAGAATTAACAAAAATAGATTTATTTCAAATTAGAAGAAGAAAGACTAGTACAGTACGTATTGGGATAATAAAGGAATTGAAATGACAACATTACAGACAATTTTATAAAGTTGCCCCATACGGGACTCAAACCCACAATCTCTGGATCATATGTCTGTCACGCCGCCACTGGGGAGACAGTGTCATGCAGCTGTCGAAGTTCAGTACTTCATGAGAATGAACTCACCATGAAGAATTTTTATAAAACTGCACCACATTAATTCATTAATTTCAATTTAGATCAATCTCAGAAACATACAATATCTGAAACAGAAGCTATTTGTAAAAAATAACCCCTAACCTATAACCCAACAAACACAGACAAGGTAACATTCAGAGACAAATATCTTGGAAACGGTAGCAAATATCAAAAATCCGTTCAGTCATTTCTGTGCGGTTCAGTCCAAACATCACCTCAGCCGATTTTGGACAAAATTGGACAAAATTTGTAGGAAGAGTAGCGAAAAAATGGAATACTGTACTTTTCAAAATGGCCACTACTGTACTGTGGAGTCTTTAATATAAGTGGATTTGAATGTGATCAGTATGAAGAGAGGAATCAGTTGTACTAAGATTCATTTTTCTGGAACAAAGGGTTCAAAAGTTATAACCTTTACAACAGTGAATTGATGAACTGGTGGTGGCGCTATAGAGTTGGTCCTAGATACTCCAAAGTTGGTCAAATTACTTTTAATTACCATCACTATAAGTGTGCCAAATTTGATAATTTTCCTACTTATGGTTCATTGACTACCATTCGGGGGAGGAAGAGTAACTACGAATTTGGACATAAATGAATTGAATGAGATGGCTTCAGATTAGACCAGTTTAAGGTACAATGCCTAGAATAGACACAAGTTCTGCATCTTTTCCTGCCACAGTACCTCATGCGGTCTGGGCATGTGTCACACTGAGTTTCGAACCCACGACGCAGAGCATTCGGGATCCGTGGCATAACACATTGAGCTAATCAGCCATGCATGTTCATCAGTCTGTTAAGCAGAGGTTTCAGTGTGAGGGGAAAAAAAAAAGCTTCATAGCATGTTAACCATATTAGTATGCAAAGTTACTTAATGCTAACTAAGTTTTGATTAACCTGATGACTGAAGACCACATTAGAAAGAATAGCAATAGTGTAGCATGCTAAGCAATTACTGTGCTAAGCTAACTAGCATAATACAACAAACACAAGCAAGGTCAAATTCAGAGATGAATATCTTGGGAACAGTAGTGAACATCAAAAATCTGTTCAGTCATTTCTATGCGGCTCGGTCCAAAGATCATCTGAGCCTATTTTGGACAAAATTGGACAAAATTTGTGGGAGAAGTAGCGAAAAAACTTTTTCATTTATTTCAATATGGCGGACAGGTACATTTAATGAAAATGACAAATGACACATCGTTGGAATTGACATTAGCCAGGGAATAAAATGACATAAAGAATACACATTTTGGAAAATGTTTTCAGAAGTTATAAGCGTTTTTGCAATAATCATTACATCTGTGGAACAATAGGTGGTGCTGTGTTGAAACTTCTCAGGCACCTTCAGGATCTTCTAAAGGTCAAACATACCAGTTTTTGTGAAGATATGTCAAATTGTTTAAAAGATATTGCAATTCATGACAGAATTCAAAATGGCAGACAAGTGGTTCATCCGATGTTGACAAATATGATATCCACGGATTTGGCATGGCCCAAGGAATCCATAAACACCATTTTGATTTTCTGACAAAGTGTTCAAAAGTTATTGGCCAAAATAGCCATTTTTCAGATCTCATGACCTGTAGGTGGCACTGTTCCCAAATTTGGCATGGAACCTCAGATCATGGTCTTGATCAAGAGTACCAATTTTGTACCAATTTTTGTTTCAATGACTGAACGGATTTTTTGATATTTACTACCTTTCCCAAGATATTCATCTCTCTATTTGACCTTGCTTGTGTTTGTTGTCTTATGCTAGTTAGCTTAGCACAGTAATTGCAAAGTATGGCCGAGATACAACCTCTATAGCAATTTCAGGTCAACCTCGTTAACTTCATGACATCATAACTTTTGAACAGAGATGAATAAAAAAAATCTGTTCATTAATTTCTGTGCAGCTCAGAACAAAGATCATCTGATGAAAATTTGGACAAAATTTGACAAAATTTGGAGGAGGAGTAGCGAAAAAAAACAGAATACTGTACTTTTCAAAATGGCTGGGTGGAGTATTAATGTAAGATGTTGCAAAGGATCAGCATGAAGAGTCAACCCAGATGTACTAAATTACATTTTTATAGAGCAAATGGTTCAAAAGTTATAACCATTAGAATAGTGAATTTTGAACTGGTGGTGGCACTATAGAGTTGGTCCTAGAGACTCAAAAATTGGTCAGATTTCTAGACATTATCATCACTAATAATAATAATAAATATAGCTGCAAGCAGCAATGCGGGGCCAAGCACTGAAGGCACCGCAAGCAGAGCAACACAGCAAGCAGAGCAGCACTGTAAGCAGAACAGCACAGCAAACAGAGCAGCATTGCAAGCAGAACAGCACACAGAGCAGAGTGTGAGTGTCCTGGCTCCCCAGAGTTCACAGATTTAATTCACGTTGCAGGCTCCACTGGAGCCTCCCTGATTCTAGCCCCAGATCTTGGTTGATACTCTACTCAGTCGAGCCTAGGTAGTACCCCCCACATGTTAGAGGGTCGTTCTGTAGAGTACCTCACTCCCTGAGTCTGATCAGAAGGTCAAAGGACTAATGTGAGTCTTCCCTGGTAGATCAGCTTTTTTAGAGCTGTAGGTACTCCCTCATTTGAGATAATCATCCTATAGAAAACCATGCTGAAAGGTCAAGAGATTCTTGTGACCCCCTTGGTAGATCAGCTCTTGACAGAGCTAGAGGTACTCCTCTCATTAGGGACCCTATGTAGAGTACCCAGCCTCCATAGTGTTTTGAATATTCCCTTAAAGGAACCCCTTCCCAATTAAGATGCAGGTTCCAAGCCCTTGAGCAACCTTTGACAAGTCATTTTTCTTTGACAAGCACTTTTTCATTGAGGCATATAGCTCGGGCAGTGGCCGTAGAGTACACTGTTACTAACAGCCTAGTGTGTGACCAGATGGGGGAGTGGTTCTGGCATTTCAGTTGGAACTGCCATTATTGTGCTTAGTCACAACCATTTTTCGGCATGCACTCCCCTCAGCATGGCAGTGTGGGTATTTAATTTCCCCAAAGTGTCTCAGGATGCAGTGCGAGTTCCCTTTCAAAAGGGAATGTCTCGGGTTATGTCTCTAACCCTGGTTCCCTAAGAACAGGGAACGAGACATCTCATAGCCATGTGCCTGGGCTGCATGTTCAGTCCCTTCAGACGAAGAAGTGGATGACATGTTCTCTAGTGGAGTGATCAGCAGGCAGACACCTCCATTACATCAATACTCCCCTCATCACCTCATCTGCCATGATAAAAAAGCACAGGACTCCAAAACTCACACCTCGAAGAAAAGCAAACATGGAAATAAATAAGCTAACAGATAAGCCTGCAAAGACAATCACCCTGACCAATTGTGCAGGGGAAGAATGATGACATTAACATCATTGAGCAGGCTAATCCTATCACAATTTTCTTCATTGTTCACCCCAGTTTCTCAGTCCTAAGACATGAGGTGTGAACTAACTTCCACTCACCAGACAGGTTTTGCCATGTGGCTTGAAATCACAAAGGCCACAAAATATACACACAGTGCACACAATGGATCTTCTCCATTTCTATTAACAGAACTCTATATACTTAATCAGTGCTGTTTGTGTACATGCAAAATATACAAACTTACCTATCTAGGTATACATTATTGCATAGGTAAAAGTTCAATATAACTCAATGATGTTTGGTCTTTTTGTTTTCAACACGATGCCTAGGTTATTCTGAAATTGGTTTGGAAAGTGAATTATGCATAGGAAAAAACTTAAGGGCATTGTTCTAAACATGAACTTTTAGCTATTCAAATGAACCTCATGCAAGAGGGGGGCCATCCAGTGGCCGATCAAAACACAGGATCTGAAAGGTGCCAATTTGCATCTCCCTCCTTCTTGGGACAGATTACAAGGCTTGTATCTGAGACAGAGAATGGTTCCAGTTTTTCAGGTTGCTGCACTTTCCTGTTCTGGTTCCAGCCTCCAGTTGCTGTTCCAGTCCTGGTTCGAGGTTCAGGTCCCAAAATGTGCTGAGCTATGTCCAACTCAGAAACAAGGAAGTTCTGCAAGAAGTGAATTTGGGGAGTTTAAAAATCCTCTCATCAGAGATCCTCCAGATCTGCGTGATCCAGACTGCCCGAATCAGCACTGACTTCATAATCTAAAGAGCCTTCAGTCTGCGTGTTCCAGAGAATAAGGATTGTCTGCACAGACATCAGATGCAGACAATGCAGATTGTGTCAAAGCAGCTTTACATTGATAACTGGTACATAATTTGGCTGCACAGCAGCTCTTAAATAATAGTGTCAATGCATGCAGATCAGAAGCACTGTTGAATAAATGTCAATAATACTATTGAATATCAAATGTCAAGTGTCCCCAACTAAGCAAGCCAAAGGCAACAGCGGCAAGGAAATATATCAATTGAAACTATAGAATGTCTTCTTTTATTTGTGTACACTCAGAGTAAAAACAAAATGTTGTGCTTTTTGTAAAATAAAGAAAACTAACATGATGCATCATCTCTCGTCTCCCTCTGAACAAAGTCCAATCTGATAGTTCTCAGAAAATGAACTGTAACTTAGTGAATACTAATGACAAAAAAATTAGACTTATGTCTAAAGAAACGTTGAAATGTCAGGTTTTAAATCGTGTAAGTCAAAAACAAACATTCTGTGTTTATGTAATCTGTATGAAAAGAGAGCCATGTCAGATGTCCGTGATTCAGCTCATTATCCACTAATGCGGCCACGCCCACAGAGTGAGCGCTATTCAGATGCAAATTCTGAGGCAATACTTGTATGCATCTTCTCAATCGTGTATTTATTATCTTGAAAAGTGTTTATCTGGATGTTAAAGCCATGGTTAGCAACCTCTAGAAGACATGCCATTAGTTCCTGGTTCCTGTTCTTCTTTAGATGAATTTGTGGACTAAAAATGCACAGAGCGCCCTCCGGCTGCAAGTATGAATTGAAAACACAGTATCCAGCGCTCATAGTGATGACAATAAATAATCAATAAATATTACTCCTCTGTATAGAAAATTGACAAACATATGAGAATCCATCAATATTTCTCCAAATGTGCATGCTTTTAAGCTAAAAGCCTATATGAAATGCCATAGAGGTAACATAACTGTTCAGACACTTTGCATCACAGAAATACATTATATTTTAAAGAATATAATAGAATACCATTATTTTAAATTGTAATAATATTTCACAGTATTGCTGTTTTTTCTGTATGTTTGATATACACCATGATGAGCTTGAGACATGATCACAGAGGGTTTTTTACAGCCTACCTGACTGAAAGGCCTCATTATTATGCAGATCTTTTGTCTTCTCAGGTGTAAATGACCCATTATTCATGATGATTCACACCACGCATACAGTGTTTCTTGACAAAAAGTGTCTTACAAAAACTAAATCAATATATTGTTATAAATGAAAGAGTAGTCAGCATAATTTTTACATAATTTTGAAGCAGAAACTCTAGTCAACAACCTCCAATACCCAGAAGTCTTGTGAATACAGATTTAATATACTTTTTTTGGCCTTATTTCAGTGACTTTAGTGAAAACACATACATGTTCCTCATATATTATGGTAGCCTAGTTTGTGCTGAATACAGTGTAATGACACTTTTTCCATTAATATGTTTATGAACAACTGAAAAAAGCACAAATGTCAGGGCATGTCAAAACTTCTCCAGGCCCCAAATCAGCCTCAGACTCCAGAGGGTTAACGATATCTCACAAATCCTTCAGATTGGTCAGATGACAAACTTCCTCCAATTTATTGTCATTTATTCAACAATCTTCCATGATTGTTCTTTATTGTGAAGGTGAGATCCCTTGGCTGGTGCCCCGAAAAATATTGGAAGGAATCATCTGACTCAATATTAATATTAATACAAAATATTAATATTAATATTTAAGGCTATAAATAACTACATTTGTGGTACCCTCGTATGAGGCTAGTCCAAATCACTACACTAAGGCACCCCTTTATATACTTTCTGGTTGCACTGGTATGACGTCATAGGATGTCACCGGCAAATAGGATTTCCGTGATTTTACAGTTGCTTCAAATACCAGTCATGTGGAGGCATTACCCAAAGTGTCTCAGGATGCCGTGTCTCATTCCCTGTTCTCAGGGAACCAGGGTTAAAGTTGTAATCCTAGACATTCTCTCTGCTCGATTCGCAACTACTGGCGCTTCTGTCAGCATAAGTTTGGTATCATTGTAAAGCACAGCATTCCAACTTTGTGAATATTCATAGTAAATTCTCAATGGCATGAGTTTGAACCAAAGAAATTTGATTTTCAAACTCATGCTAATGTAAACAAAACAATCTTACTCAAGCTGACTGACAGATCCAAAGCGTGTGATCCTGATACACACAGAATTACAGTATTTTTAAAAAATTGTCTTGGTGAGTATTCACGCAAACATTATCTGTTAACGTTTGGTTAACTGTTGGGGAAAAACCTCTGATGTGTAACATTATATTAGATCCGTTTGGTACAGTAGGTCTTAATATATAGGCTGTCTGTTTCATTAATGTTAATCAAACAATTGTGTAATCATGGAAAAAAAAAAGTTTAATATATATATTTTTCCTGTAGATATGGGATTTTAAGGTATGGTTATGATTATGGTGATTTTGTTTTGGAACCTTCAGAAAACTTTAACTCGATTTTTCTCAAACTTGACTTTGCTGACACTATCGACTTCAAACCGGTGTAGCTCATTCATTTTTTTATTATTATTATTATTTTTTTTTGTAGGATTCCAACAAATCATACATCATTTGAAAGTTTTTTTAATAGAGAATATGAGAATAACAATAACTAATTTTTGAAAATTTGTTCATTGCAACTCATTTCGCCAGCACCGGTCACATTTTCATCTACATTCTTCTGCTTTTATCTCAGTCCTCAGCTGGACTAGTGACAAACTATTAAAATTAATTACATTAGTGTTTGCTAGTGAAAAAAAAAAAGTCTAAATGAAGATATTGTGACAAAATCATTGATTATTTAAGAGAATTATATACTGCTCAAAAAAATTAAAGGAACACTTTGAAAACACATCAGATCTCAATGGGGAAAAATACCATGCTGGATATCTATACTGATATGAACTGGGTAATGTGTAGGAATGAAAGGATGCCACATCATTTGATAGAAATGAAAATTATCAACCTACAGAGGACTGAATTCAAAGACACCCTGAAAATCAAAGTGAAAAAATGATGCAGCAGGCTAGCATATTTTGCTAAAATTTAGGTCATGTGAGAATGGGGGCCATTCAATGGTATCAATTCCTTCACCCTCCAGGAAGGCTGGGCAATGTTGTGCACCAAGAGGAACCCAGGACCCACTGCACCAGTGTAGGGTCTGACAATGGGTCCAAGGATTTCATCCTGATACCTAATGATACCTAACTGTCTCCTGGAATATCCTCCATGCTCCTGAGACTATGCTGGGAGACACAGAAAACCTTCTGGCGATGACACGTATTGATGTACCATCCTGAAGAGTTGGACTGCCTGTGCAACCTCTGTAGGGTCCAGGTATCGCCTCATGCTACCAGTAGTGACACTGACCCTAGACAAATGCAAAAATAGTGAAAAACGGTCAGAAATGAGGAGTAGGGGAAAAATGTAAGTCACCTCCACCTGTAAAACCATTCCTGTTTTGGGGGTCGTTATTGCCCATCTAGTGCACCTGTTGTTAACAACATTAAAACCAAAGCAGCTGAAACTGATTAACAACCCCATCTGCTACTTAACTGACCAGATCAATATCCCACGAGTTTAACTGACTTGATGCTATTCTCTGATAAAAAAAAAGTGTTCCTTTAATTTTTTTTTGAGCAGTGTATATACATTACTTTGCACAAGTCTTAGGCACGTCAGTATTTTCACCCCCCAAAAAGGGTTTTAAGGCAGTTACTTATTTATTTTGCTGTAGTGTGTCAGTAGGAAATCAGCTCACATTTCTAAACATTAATTTGGCCATTAATTGTAATAATCCAGTCAGGTTTTTGTATGCACAAGGTGTTGGACAACAGCCAGATCTCACCATAATCAAATCCGTCTGTGATTACATGAATAAACAGATGAAACTGAGACAAACTAAATCCAGAAGAACTGTGGCCAGTTCTTGAAGAAACGGACCTGCAAAGCTGCCTGAAAAACAATGCGCAAGTGTACCTGGACAAAATCTGTTTTAAACACAAATGGTGGTCACACCAAATATTGATTTGATTTGGTTAATAGAAGTAACTGTTAAATAAAATCTATTTATGACAGTATTTTTGAAAGCATCCTCACTTTACATCATTTTTACACAATTTCCTAAAACTTCTCACAGTACTGTAGCTTTGCTGGTCGGTTTCTTCGTGTCTTGGAGACACAGCCACAGTTCTTCTAGATTTAGTTTGTCTCAGTTTCATCTGTTTCTTCATGTAATCACAGACAGATTTCTTACTACATGTTAAATAAACCTACTGTACCTGAAAAACATAGTTTATTTCACGTATTTGTCCTACTGTTTGTAATTTTAAAGGTGCCCTAGAATTGAAAATTAAATTTACCTTGGCATAATTGAATAAGTGTTCTTATTAAATGACATACCATGAGCCTCAAACACCAATGTTTCCTCCTTCATATGTAAATCTCTTGCGTGAAAACCACCACGGAAAAACCAACATAACACCAACTGTGACACAACAGTCTGGATCATTAATATGTACGCCCCCAACTTTTGCATATGCCAGCCCATGTTCAAGGCAAGTATTAACATCTCAAGCTGCACAGCTGAATCATCAGCGCATTTATGGATTTATGGTTGCATGAAGCTAGCTGAACAAATTCTAAGTTTCAGAGTAGGTTTGAAGTTGACAAATCCAGATAAATCCAACCTGTTTTATTTCAGGATCAACTGTTGCACAACGCTCGGTATAAACTTTCTCTGTCAACTCAGGTTTAATCCAGAGTTTGCAAATGTGTGTACCTGAATGTGTGACACGTGTGGAAACAGTCAATCACACGGAACAAGGAGAACGTCAGTTTGATTCACTTCTCGTAAGAGAGCCATGCAATTAATCGCTTCCGAAGATTAAGAGATTGTTATAAGAATATGAAATTAAATGCATTTACAAGGCAGGAATAAAAACTGCTGCAGTGAAAGTTTGAGAAGGCAGCTGAAAGAAAATATCTGACTATATCAATGCATGTGAATCAAACAAATAATTATTATAGTTTCACAAAGAGCTCAAAAGAATACATGTATGCTTAATCTGTTTAAAAGCTTTATATATTATGCATGTATTATATTTATTTTAATTTAAAAGTTTAATAATGTTAATTAATATAATAGGCCTAATTATATGAATGTCATGAATTATTCATAATTTTAATTTATTTCATATAAATATAATGAATAATTAACAGCAAATGTTAAGCAATTTTGTCTCTAAAATGTTTTCACTATAAACTGATTTAATTTGGAGTGAGAGGTGCAGGGGGAGTTGCTTTATTGCATCAGATATATGTCACTTTACTCGCAGCTGATTGGTTGAGTTTGGGTTTGTGATGTTTAACTCAGAATAAAACCTGCTCCAGGCAGTTTAGCCATGTAGCACAAGTTATCATAGCAATGAAACCCGCTAAAAACCAATCCACCTTCATAAGCCCGAAAAACCAGAGTTTGCTTAAACTAATCTTGAACTTACCTGGGTAGAAACTGAAACTGGCTTTGTGCAACAGGCCACAGATGTTCTGCAGGTATTGTGAAGCATGCAAGCAATGACAATAGTGGAAATGGCAGATGAATGCATAATAACTATTCATGATCCATGATATCATGATATATTTAGTGATATTTGTAAATTGTCTCTAAATGTTTCATTAGCATGTTGCTAATGTACTGTTAAATGCGGTTACCACATTTATGTTTCATCATGTTTCTTTCTGTATTCACAGAGACCAGAGCCATTTCGTTATTTTCATTTTTAACCCGAAAATGCTTGTAGTCTGTATAATTCATAAACGCATCTGCATTCTTATCAAGTCTCTCCAACTGTGTGTAGCTTAAGCCACTTTAGCCATCGTGCAGCTCTTTCAAACTCATTCAGAATCAAATGTTAGCAAACATCCACAAAATACATGCCATACTTAAGTCATCATGAACAGTTTGTAAAGATCCATTTTGAGAGTTATATTGTGAACTTCAGTATTGTTTATTGTATTGCGGGAGCACGAGCATTTAAAGGTGTACACACCCCAAATCGGAGCATTTTTAATGCCACCCCAAAATAAAAAATCTATGGGGTATTCTGAGCTGAAACTTCACAGACACATTCTGGGGACACCTTAGACTTATATTACATATTTTAAAATGTCAATTCTAGGGCACCTTTAATAAGAGTAAAATAAAATAGCTATATCAGTGTCATGAAATAAAATTTTTCATACCATGAAATAAGATTTTGGTCAAATTGCCCACCCCTACTGTGAGATAATAGAAGTTCCTCCAAGTTCTCTTTGATAGCTTATCATTGACATTCAATCCATTTCTCCCTCTCACTGTATACAAACAACTTTAATATAAACTTTAATTGTTGACTTATAATAAAGTTTGATGTATATACATTATTACTTCCACAGGGTGACCAGGGTCAAGTAGGGCCCCCAGGACCTCCTGGGCCTCCAGGCCCCCCAGGCCCCAGGGGACCCCCTGGAGACACAGGCAAAGATGGTCCTCGGGGAATTCCAGGGCTCCCAGTAAGTATCTCTAAACTCAAATACTATCAATATATATCAAGATATATATATATATATATATATATATATATATATATATATATATATATATATATATATATATATATATTGATATATGTACATATATTTTGACTGAGAGAGTTTAAAAAGGCAAAAAAGACAATTATCCACCAACATAAAACCCCACCAGGACCTTCAATTGTTTGTTTGGACCAAGGCAAGAGTGTAAAAATATTAAGTGCAGTTCCCTTTCAAGGGAACTTCGATTCTGCGTCATTGCATTTACTCTATGGGAACGTCTTCAGTGTGTACCAGCATCGGAATTACGTGTACACTTAAATCATGTGGTTCTCAGGTGGAGCTGAGGGTGGATGAGCCTTAGGTTTCAAATTGGGTGCAGCTAGCAGGCAGTCTTTGTATTCTAAATCTTATTAGCTGCTAAACTACACCATGTGCATAATTATTTGACAAATTGATTTTCTGATCATATATATATATATATATATATATATATATATATATATATATATATATATATATATATATATAAAACCAATTCCAAACCACATCAATCTTAATAACTACTATTAATCTTGTATTCAATCATTTATAAGTGATATATATATTGCTCATGAAGGCTGGAAGTGGAAAACGCCTTATATTCAGATGTGCATAATTATTAGGCAGGTTTTCTTTTACAGATAAAATGAGCCAAAAAAGAGATTTAACTCAGACTGAAAAGTAGGGATGGGCGATATGGCCTAAAAAATGTATACGATAATTTCAGGTATTTATTGCGATAACGATACCAATGACGATAATATATATATATATATATATATATATATATATATATATATATATATATATATATATATATTTATTTTATTATAAATTATTTTCTTCTGTAAAATAGCAGATTGTTATGTTTTAAAGTGCAATATGCAATATTTTTGCAGTAAAATATCCAAAAACCACTAGGCCAGTGTTATATATTTTGTTCACTTGAGTACTTACAATATCCCAAATGTTTCCAACTATTTGTAAATCGTGAGAAAATTGCAATTTTAACCAAGGCTCCGGGACGCGTGAGGAGTCGCCTGTCAATTGCGTCATACCCTTGTTAACCCTCAGTCTTCCTCGGTTTCTGGTTTTATTTTGTAGAAACCATGGAAAAACCAAAGACGCTTTAATATATTACACATTTTAATAGACAAGGGAACAACTGTTTTGATATATTTATAGACAGAAAATGAATTGTTGTTATATAGCTCAACACGTTTAGTCTTATTGTTTAAATCAATTTTCTTGATTTTTTTCGAGTACCATGCTTTACCATGCCTCAGAGAAAAACACTGTTTTGTCAAATAGCTAACATAACATTATCAGATGTAGCTTTATTTTTTAGAACCAGTAATACATCATTTTCTCCATCATACAACATGTTTTTAAATTAATTGCATGCCATTTATCAGCACAAGACATCCAATATTTAATATGATATTCTAAAATCGTTCTTACTGCAGTGTGCAACAGTGTCTCACAGAAACCGCCAAGCGAACGCACAGAGTAATATTAAAACATCATTTTCAACTCAAATCTATCTAATAATAAACAGAGCTGCGTTACCTCATACTCATGACCGGAAAAGCAGAAGCGGTGCCGGCGACTGTGTCATAATAAAAGTCCTGCTGTTCGTGAGGTGTGTATTGCGCAATTGCTCCAGCGGCCTCGTTCAGTACCCACAACAATCGGTTTTGCTCTGCTACATACTACAGTAACGTTAATAATCGCATTCATGAAGAGGATTTCTTCCTGACTCCAATCCCTATTCCTTTGCACCGTCCGTTGAGATGGAGAGCACATGTCCCAAGATTCTGCTCTAAAACTTGGCATCATCAAGCTACGCCTTTGTTTTGAATAGGCTTCTGGTGACCTCTAGATTAAATATTGTACCTTTAAGTTGTGTTCCAGTGACTGTGCTGCAAAACATCACACAACAACAATTATACAATAATAATTAAAATTAATGCTGCAAGCAGCGTTGAGAGGGCCCTCACACCCGGGCTCACCGCCACCCGTTGGCCTTAGGAAAACAGTGAACAGTAGGCGTCATGCATTTAAGTGAGTGAATACAGGAGAATTATGCCAAAGTCATTTCGAAATGCCACACTTCCTGCGGCCAACAGGTGGCGCTTTCACCATAACTGAATTTTGCCATGTTGATGTCTTCAGGCCAGGACTATCATTGAACACGTGAAGTTTGAAGCAGATCGGACATTGTATGCCTGAGTTACAACAACTTCCTGTTTCTTTCGTGGCGTTAATCGCATAAATTAGCACTCAGCCAAGTGTTGCATGATTTAACGTGTCTCTAGCATGTTTGGTACTTCGTGGCATAATGAAATGTGACTCTGGTAGTGAATTACATCCTGAAGCATGCCATTTCCTGTTGCCAGCAGGTGGCGCTATGACTAACTAAATATTGTCATATAGATGTCTTTAGGCCAGGACTCTTATCACACATGTGAAGTTTGGGGCAGATCGGACATTGTATGCCTGAGTTACAGCAGCTTCCTCTTTCATGGCGAAACATCAGACTTTGTCAGGCCGCCACAGACACGCCCTTCAGCGAAAACTCAAGATCTTTGAAATTTTCATCGCTAAGGTCTTGAGATTAGACTGACAACATTTGATGTTGATCTGGTTAAATCTCTATGAGGAGTTAATCACAGTATAAAACATGTCATTTCCTGTTGCCTACAGGTGGCGCTATGACTTTAACTGAATATTGTTATGAAGATGTCTTCAGGTTAGGACTCTAATAAAGCATGTGAAGTTTGGGGCAGATCCGACATTGTTTGTCTGAGTTACAACAACTTCCTTTTTCATGGCGAAGACATCAAACTTTGTCAGGCCGCCACGGACACGCCCTTCAGTGAAAACTCTAGATCTTTGCAATTTAACGTCACAAAGGCCTTTAGATTAGACTGACCAAAAATGACATTGATCTGATTAAATCTCTAGGAGGAGTTCGTTAAAGTACAACGTCTGGAAAATGCAAAAAACGGTGAATTAATTCAAAATATCTGACTTCCTGTTTGGTTTCGGATTTCGCTCCAAGAGAATTTTTTGTAGGTACTGGGCTGATAAATGTGTGTACCGAATTTCAAAGCCCTAGTGTAATGTAGCGAGCGGGGCTGTACGTTAGATGGCGCTACCGAGCCATTTTGCCACGCCCAATTCCGAAACCCATAACACACGTAAATTTTCACCACTTCTGACGCGTGTGCAAAGTTTCATGAGTTTTCGAGCACGTTTAGGCCCTCTAAAATGCGATTCACTTTGGAGAAGAATAATAATAATAAATATAGCTGCGAGCAGCGATGGCGGGCCCAAGCCCGGTGGCACCGCCACCCCGGTGGCTTCAGGGCAACTGTGCACAGCGGGCAATAGGCACTTAAAACGGTTAAACATCAAAGGACTATGTCAAATTCACTCCACATTTACTGCACTACAAGGTGCCGCTATAGACCCCTTCCTCCCTGCTCATTTTCAAAGGATTACATGTGCCAAGTTTTAACATTATTCTGATGAATTTTGAAGCAAATCAGGTAAAAATAAGAGGGCGATCTCAATGTATGCTGAAAGTGACACATTTTCTGCTTCCAGTTGGTGGCGCTATGACTTTGAATCACAATAGTCAAATCCATGTGATCAGCCTTGTACAACGAAGACTAAGCCAAAGTTTCATCAAAATCAATTAAAGTATGCAGAAGTTATAACACTTTGTTTCCCTTTTCTTGCCATAAATTCGTTGCCTCGCCACGGCCAAACCGTTTGAGATATCCAAAATCCGTTTGCAATTAAACAACTTCAATGTGTTACCAACAAGTTTAAAAAAGCTTGGTGTAAATTGGATAAACCCTGTAGGAGTAGTAGTATAAAATTCATAGCCTGTTTTTTCAAAAAATTAACATTCAAACCAAAATAGCTGACTTCCTGTTGGTCGGAGCTAATGAATGTAAATTAGAAAATTGTCCGGCTTGATGAGAATAATATGTGTACCGAGTTTGGTGACTGTAGGAAAAACTAACCCCCCCACTTTTGTCAAAAGGTGGCGCTACTGAGCCCCTCCACCACGCCCATTTCTATGGCTTTGTCCATGTCTACTGGTTGACAATATTGATGTGTGTGTCGAGTTTCATGCAATTTGAAGCATGTTAAGAGCCTCAAAAACACTCAAGAATATTATTACAGTTTGACCTGTTGCCATGGCAACAATATTTCAAATATCAAAAATCCTGTCATAGGTCTACATCTGCTGTGTATTGACATTACACTGATGAAGTTTGAAGCAAATCAGGTAAAAATAAGAGGGTGATCTCAAAGCATTTTAAAAGTGATACACTTCTTGCTGCCATTTGGTGGCGCTATAACTTTGACTCACAATAGTTACATCCATGTGATCAGACTACTACAACCAACACACTCCTGAAGTTTCATAAACATCAATCAATGTATGCAGAAGTTATAACACATTTCCTGTTTCCCTTTTCTCGCCATAAATTCGTTGCCTCGCCACGGCCAAACCGTTTGAGATATCCAAAATCCGTTTGCAATTAAACAACTTCAATGTGTTCGCAACAAGTTAAAAAAAGCTTGGTGTAAATTGGATAAACCCTGTAGGAGTAGTAGTATAAAATTCATAGCCTGTTTTTTCAAAAAATTAACATTCAAACCAAAATAGCTGACTTCCTGTTGGTCGGAGCTAATGAATGTAAATAAGAAAATTGTCCGGCTTGATGAGAATAATATGTGTACCGAGTTTGGTGACTGTAGGAAAAACTAACCCCCTCACTTTTGTCAAAAGGTGGCGCTACTGAGCCCCTCCACCACGCCCATTTCTATGGCTTTGTCCATGTCTACTGGTTGACAATATTGATGTGTGTGTCGAGTTTCATGCAATTTGAAGCATGTTAAGAGCCTCAAAAACACTCAAGAATATTATTACAGTTTGACCTGTTGCCATGGCAACAATATTTCAAATATCAAAAATCCTGTCATAGGTCTACATCTGCTGTGTATTGACATTACACTGATGAAGTTTGAAGCAAATCAGGAAAAAATAAGAGGGTGATCTCAAAACATTTCAAAAAGTGATACACTTCCTGCTGCCAGTTGGTGTCGCTATAACTTTGACTCACAATAGTCACATCCATGTGATCAGACTCCTATAACGAACACACTCGTGAAGTTTCATAAAGATCAATATATGTATTAAGACGTTATAACACATTTCCTGTTTCCTTTTTCTCGCCATAAATTCGTTGCCTCGCCACGGCCAAACCGTTCGAGATATCAAAAATCCCCTGGCAATTTTTAATCATCAGTGTCTTGACTTCATGCTGACCGAGTTTGGTGGCGATCGGATTAATCGTCTAGGAGGAGTATATCAAATTCCAGAGCATGCGTTTTTCAAACAACCCTTAATAGCTGACTTCCTGTTGGCGTGGCGATTAACTTAGAGCGCGAAAGTTGTTCGGCCCGATGAGGTCTATATGTGTACCGAGTTTCATACTAATACGTGCAAGCATGTTTAATATATGGACCAAATTTTCAGACTTTTTTCAAGGGGGCGCTGTCGAGCCCCCCTGCCACGCCCGGGTACCAGCCTCTCCGGCGTCCTAATGGCCGCGGATTCCAATGTGTGTGCCAATTTTCAAGAGTTTTTGAGCATGTTAAGGCCCCCAAAAAGCCCCGGAAGACGGAAAAAAAAAAAAAAAAAAAAAAAAAAAAATAATAATAATAATAATCCTTAGAAGAACAAGAGGGCCCTGCGCGAATTTTCGCTTGGGCACCTAAATATAGCTGCGAGCAGCGATGGCGGGCCCAAGCCCGGTGGCACCGCCACCCCGGTGGCTTCAGGGCAACTGTGCACAGCGGGCAATAGGCACTTAAAACGGTTAAACATCAAAGGACTATGTCAAATTCACTCCACATTTACTGCACTACAAGGTGCCGTTATAGAGCCCCTCCTCCCTGCCCATTTTCAAAGGATTACATGTGCCAAGTTTTAACATTATTCTGATGAATTTTGAAGCAAATCAGGTAAAAATAAGAGGGTGATCTCAATGTATGCTGAAAGTGACACATTTTCTGCTTCCAGTTGGTGGCGCTATGACTTTGAATCACAATAGTCAAATCCATGTGATCAGCCTTGTACAACGAAGACTAAGCCAAAGTTTCATCAAAATCAATTAATGTATGCAGAAGTTATAACACTTTGTTTCCCTTTTCTTGCCATAAATTCGTTGCCTCGCCACGGCCAAACCGTTTGAGATATCCAAAATCCGTTTGCAATTAAACAACTTCAATGTGTTAGCAACAAGTTAAAAAAAGCTTGGTGTAAATTGGATAAACCCTGTAGGAGTAGTAGTATAAAATTCATAGCCTGTTTTTTAAAAAAATTAACATTCAAACCAAAATAGCTGACTTCCTGTTGGTCGGAGCTAATGAATGTAAATTAGAAAATTGTCCGGCTTGATGAGAATAATATGTGTACCGAGTTTGGTGACTGTAGGAAAAACTAACCCCCACTTTTGTCAAAAGGTGGCGCTACTGAGCCCCTCCACCACGCCCATTTCTATGGCTTTGTCCATGTCTACTGGTTGACAATATTGATGTGTGTGTCGAGTTTCATGCAATTTGAAGCATGTTAAGAGCCTCAAAAACACTCAAGAATATTATTACAGTTTGACCTGTTGCCATGGCAACAATATTTCAAATATCAAAAATCCTGTCATAGGTCTACATCTGCTGTGTATTGACATTACACTGATGAAGTTTGAAGCAAATCAGGTAAAAATAAGAGGGTGATCTCAAAGCATTTTAAAAGTGATACACTTCTTGCTGCCATTTGGTGGCGCTATAACTTTGACTCACAATAGTTACATCCATGTGATCAGACTACTACAACCAACACACTCCTGAAGTTTCATAAACATCAATCAATGTATGCAGAAGTTATAACACATTTCCTGTTTCCCTTTTCTCGCCATAAATTCGTTGCCTCGCCACGGCCAAACCGTTTGAGATATCCAAAATCCGTTTGCAATTAAACAACTTCAATGTGTTCGCAACAAGTTAAAAAAAGTTTGGTGTAAATTGGATAAACCCTGTAGGAGTAGTAGTATAAAATTCATAGCCTGTTTTTTCAAAAAATTAACATTCAAACCAAAATAGCTGACTTCCTGTTGGTCGGAGCTAATGAATGTAAATTAGAAAATTGTCCGGCTTGATGAGAATAATATGTGTACCGAGTTTGGTGACTGTAGGAAAAACTAACCCCCCCACTTTTGTCAAAAGGTGGCGCTACTGAGCCCCTCCACCACGCCCATTTCTATGGCTTTGTCCATGTCTACTGGTTGACAATATTGATGTGTGTGTCGAGTTTCATGCAATTTGAAGCATGTTAAGAGCCTCAAAAACACTCAAGAATATTATTACAGTTTGACCTGTTGCCATGGCAACAATATTTCAAATATCAAAAATCCTGTCATAGGTCTACATCTGCTGTGTATTGACATTACACTGATGAAGTTTGAAGCAAATCAGGTAAAAATAAGAGGGTGATCTCAAAACATTTCAAAAAGTGATACACTTCCTGCTGCCAGTTGGTGGCGCTATAACTTTGACTCACAATAGTCACATCCATGTGATCAGACTCCTATAACGAACACACTCGTGAAGTTTCATAAAGATCAATATATGTATTAAGACGTTATAACACATTTCCTGTTTCCTTTTTCTCGCCATAAATTCGTTGCCTCGCCACGGCCAAACCGTTCGAGATATCAAAAATCCCCTGGCAATTTTTAATCATCAGTGTCTTGACTTCATGCTGACCGAGTTTGGTGGCGATCGGATTAATCGTCTAGGAGGAGTATATCAAATTCCAGAGCATGCGTTTTTCAAACAACCCTTAATAGCTGACTTCCTGTTGGCGTGGCGATTAACTTAGAGCGCGAAAGTTGTTCGGCCCGATGAGGTCTATATGTGTACCAAGTTTCATACTAATACGTGCAAGCATGTTTAATATATGGACCATATTTTCAGACTTTTTTCAAGGGGGCGCTGTCGAGCCCCCCTGCCACGCCCGGGTACCAGCCTCTCCGGCGTCCTAATGGCCGCGGATTCCAATGTGTGTGCCAATTTTCAAGAGTTTTTGAGCATGTTAAGGCCCCCAAAAAGCCCCGGAAGACGAAAAAAAATAAAAATAAAAAATAAAAAATAATCCTTAGAAGAACAAGAGGGCCCTGCGCGAATTTTCGCTTGGGCCCTAAATATAGCTGCGAGCAGCGATGGCGGGCCCAAGCCCGGTGGCACCGCCACCCCGGTGGCTTCAGGGCAACTGTGCACAGCGGGCAATAGGCATTTAAAACGGTTAAACATCAAAGGACTATGTCAAATTCACTCCACATTTACTGCACTACAAGGTGCCACTATAGAGCCCCTCCTCCCTGCCCATTTTCAAAGGATTACATGTGCCAAGTTTTAACATTATTCTGATGAATTTTGAAGCAAATCAGGTAAAAATAAGAGGGTGATCTCAATGTATGCTGAAAGTGACACATGTTCTGCTTCCAGTTGGTGGCGCTATGACTTTGAATCACAATAGTCACATCCATGTGATCAGCCTTGTACAACGAAGACTAAACCGAACTTTCATCAAAATCAATTAATGTATGCAGGAGTTAAAACACTTTGTTTCCCTTTTCTTGCCATAAATTCGTTGCCTCGCCACGGCCAAACCGTTTGAGATATCCAAAATCCGTTTGCAATTAAACAACTTCAATGTGTTAGCAACAAGTTAAAAAAAGCTTGGTGTAAATTGGACAAACCCTGTAGGAGTAGTAGTATAAAATTCATAGCCTGTTTTTTCAAAAAATTAACATTCAAACCAAAATAGCTGACTTCCTGTTGGTCGGAGCTAATGAATGTAAATTAGAAAATTGTCCGGCTTGATGAGAACAATATGTGTACCGAGATTGGTGACTGTAGGAAAAACTAACCCCCCCACTTTTGTCAAAAGGTGGCGCTACTGAGCCCCTCCACCACGCCCATTTCTATGGCTTTGTCCATGTCTACTGGTTGACAATATTGATGTGTGTGTCGAGTTTCATGCAATTTGAAGCATGTTAAGAGCCTCAAAAACACTCAAGAATATTATTACAGTTTGACCTGTTGCCATGGCAACAATATTTCAAATATCAAAAATCCTGTCATAGGTCTACATCTGCTGTGTATTGACATTACACTGATGAAGTTTGAAGCAAATCAGGTAAAAATAAGAGGGTGATCTCAAAACATTTCAAAAAGTGAAACACTTCCTGCTGCCAGTTGGTGGCGCTATAACTTTGACTCACAATAGTCACATCCATGTGATCAGACTCCTATAACGAACACACTCGTGAAGTTTCATAAAGATCAATATATGTATGCAGACGTTATAACACATTTCCTGTTTCCTTTTTCTCGCCATAAATTCGTTGCCTCGCCACGGCCAAACCGTTCGAGATATCAAAAATCCCCTGGCAATTTTTAATCATCAGTGTCTTCACTTCATGCTGACCGAGTTTGGTGGCGATCGGATTAATCGTCTAGGAGGAGTATATCAAATTCCAGAGCATGCGTTTTTCAAACAACCCTTAATAGCTGACTTCCTGTTGGCGTGGCGATTAACTTAGAGCGCGAAAGTTGTTCGGCCCGATGAGGTCTATATGTGTACCGAGTTTCATACTAATATGTGCAAGCATGTTTAATATATGGACCAAATTTTCAGACTTTTTTCAAGGGGGCGCTGTCGAGCCCCCCTGCCACGCCCGGGTACCAGCCTCTCCGGCGTCCTAATGGCCGCGGATTCCAATGTGTGTGCCAATTTTCAAGAGTTTTTGAGCATGTTAAGGCCCCCAAAAAGCCCCGGAAGACGGAAAAAAAATAAATAAATAAATAAAAAAAAATAATAATAATAAATATAGCTGCGAGCAGCGATGGCGGGCCCAAGCCCGGTGGCACCGCCACCCCGGTGGCTTCAGGGCAACTGTGCACAGCGGGCAATAGGCACTTAAAACGGTTAAACATCAAAGGGCTATGTCAAATTCACTCCACATTTACTGCACTACAAGGTGCCGTTATAGAGCCCCTCCTCCCTGCCCATTTTCAAAGGATTACATGTGCCAAGTTTTAACATTATTCTGATGAATTTTGAAGCAAATCAGGTAAAAATAAGAGGGTGATCTCAATGTATGCTGAAAGTGACACATTTTCTGCTTCCAGTTGGTGGCGCTATGACTTTGAATCACAATAGTCAAATCCATGTGATCAGCCTTGTACAACGAAGACTAAGCCAAAGTTTCATCAAAATCAATTAATGTATGCAAAAGTTATAACACTTTGTTTCCCTTTTCTTGCCATAAATTAATTGCCTCGCCACGACCAAACCGTTTGAGATATCCAAAATCCGTTTGCAATTAAACAACTTCAATGTGTTAGCAACAAGTTAAAAAAAGCTTGGTGTAAATTGGATAAACCCTGTAGGAGTAGTAGTATAAAATTCATAGCCTGTTTTTTCAAAAAATTAACATTCAAACCAAAATAGCTGACTTCCTGTTGGTCGGAGCTAATGAATGTAAATTAGAAAATTGTCCGGCTTGATGAGAATAATATGTGTACCAAGTTTGGTGACTGTAGGAAAAACTAACCCCCCCACTTTTGTCAAAAGGTGGCGCTACTGAGCCCCTCCACCACGCCCATTTCTATGGCTTTGTCCATGTCTACTGGTTGACAATATTGATGTGTGTGTCGAGTTTCATGCAATTTGAAGCATGTTAAGAGCCTCAAAAACACTCAAGAATATTATTACAGTTTGACCTGTTGCCATGGCAACAATATTTCAAATATCAAAAATCCTGTCATAGGTCTACATCTGCTGTGTATTGACATTACACTGATGAAGTTTGAAGCAAATCAGGTAAAAATAAGAGGGTGATCTCAAAGCATTTTAAAAGTGATACACTTCTTGCTGCCATTTGGTGGCGCTATAACTTTGACTCACAATAGTTACATCCATGTGATCAGACTACTACAACCAACACACTCCTGAAGTTTCATAAACATCAATCAATGTATGCAGAAGTTATAACACATTTCCTGTTTCCCTTTTCTCGCCATAAATTCGTTGCCTCGCCACGGCCAAACCGTTTGAGATATCCAAAATCCGTTTGCAATTAAACAACTTCAATGTGTTCGCAACAAGTTAAAAAAAGCTTGGTGTAAATTGGATAAACCCTGTAGGAGTAGTAGTATAAAATTCATAGCCTGTTTTTTCAAAAAATTAACATTCAAACCAAAATAGCTGACTTCCTGTTGGTCGGAGCTAATGAATGTAAATTAGAAAATTGTCCGGCTTGATGAGAATAATATGTGTACCGAGTTTGGTGACTGTAGGAAAAACTAACCCCCACTTTTGTCAAAAGGTGGCGCTACTGAGCCCCTCCACCACGCCCATTTCTATGGCTTTGTCCATGTGTACTGGTTGACAATATTGATGTGTGTGTCGAGTTTCATGCAATTTGAAGCATGTTAAGAGCCTCAAAAACACTCAAGAATATTATTACAGTTTGACCTGTTGCCATGGCAACAATATTTCAAATATCAAAAATCCTGTCATAGGTCTACATCTGCTGTGTATTGACATTACACTGATGAAGTTTGAAGCAAATCAGGTAAAAATAAGAGGGTGATCTCAAAACATTTCAAAAAGTGATACACTTCCTGCTGCCAGTTGGTGGCGCTATAACTTTGACTCACAATAGTCACATCCATGTGATCAGACTCCTATAACGAACACACTCGTGAAGTTTCATAAAGATCAATATATGTATTAAGACGTTATAACACATTTCCTGTTTCCTTTTTCTCGCCATAAATTCGTTGCCTCGCCACGGCCAAACCGTTCGAGATATCAAAAATCCCCTGGCAATTTTTAATCATCAGTGTCTTGACTTCATGCTGACCGAGTTTGGTGGCGATCGGATTAATCGTCTAGGAGGAGTATATCAAATTCCAGAGCATGCGTTTTTCAAACAACCCTTAATAGCTGACTTCCTGTTGGCGTGGCGATTAACTTAGAGCACGAAAGTTGTTCGGCCCGATGAGGTCTATATGTGTACCGAGTTTCATACTAATACGTGCAAGCATGTTTAATATATGGACCAAATTTTCAGACTTTTTTCAAGGGGGCGCTGTCGAGCCCCCCTGCCACGCCCGGGTACCAGCCTCTCCGGCGTCCTAATGGCCGCGGATTCCAATGTGTGTGCCAATTTTCAAGAGTTTTTGAGCATGTTAAGGCCCCCAAAAAGCCCCGGAAGACGGAAAAAAAAAAAAAAAAAAAAAAATAATAATAATAATCCTTAGAAGAACAAGAGGGCCCTGCGCGAATTTTCGCTTGGGCCCTAAATATAGCTGCGAGCAGCGATGGCGGGCCCAAGCCCGGTGGCACCGCCACCCCGGTGGCTTCAGGGCAACTGTGCACAGCGGGCAATAGGCACTTAAAACGGTTAAACATCAAAGGACTATGTCAAATTCACTCCACATTTACTGCACTACAAGGTGCCGTTATAGAGCCCCTCCTCCCTGCCCATTTTCAAAGGATTACATGTGCCAAGTTTTAACATTATTCTGATGAATTTTGAAGCAAATCAGGTAAAAATAAGAGGGTGATCTCAATGTATGCTGAAAGTGACACATTTTCTGCTTCCAGTTGGTGGCGCTATGACTTTGAATCACAATAGTCAAATCCATGTGATCAGCCTTGTACAACGAAGACTAAGCCAAAGTTTCATCAAAATCAATTAATGTATGCAGAAGTTATAACACTTTGTTTCCCTTTTCTTGCCATAAATTCGTTGCCTCGCCACGGCCAAACTGTTTGAGATATCCAAAATCCGTTTGCAATTAAACAACTTCAATGTGTTAGCAACAAGTTAAAAAAAGCTTGGTGTAAATTGGATAAACCCTGTAGGAGTAGTAGTATAAAATTCATAGCCTGTTTTTTCAAAAAATTAACATTCAAACCAAACTAGCTGACTTCCTGTTGGTCGGAGCTAATGAATGTAAATTAGAAAATTGTCCGGCTTGATGAGAATAATATGTGTACCGAGTTTGGTGACTGTAGGAAAAACTAACCCCCCCACTTTTGCCAAAAGGTGGCGCTACTGAGCCCCTCCACCACGCCCATTTCTATGGCTTTGTCCATGTCTACTGGTTGACAATATTGATGTGTGTGTCGAGTTTCATGCAATTTGAAGCATGTTAAGAGCCTCAAAAACACTCAAGAATATTATTACAGTTTGACCTGTTGCCATGGCAACAATATTTCAAATATCAAAAATCCTGTCATAGGTCTACATCTGCTGTGTATTGACATTACACTGATGAAGTTTGAAGCAAATCAGGTAAAAATAAGAGGGTGATCTCAAAGCATTTTAAAAGTGATACACTTCTTGCTGCCATTTGGTGGCGCTATAACTTTGACTCACAATAGTTACATCCATGTGATCAGACTACTACAACCAACACACTCCTGAAGTTTCATAAACATCAATCAATGTATGCAGAAGTTATAACACATTTCCTGTTTCCCTTTTCTCGCCATAAATTCGTTGCCTCGCCACGGCCAAACCGTTTGAGATATCCAAAATCCGTTTGCAATTAAACAACTTCAATGTGTTCGCAACAAGTTAAAAAAGCTTGGTGTAAATTGGATAAACCCTGTAGGAGTAGTAGTATAAAATTCATAGCCTGTTTTTTCAAAAAATTAACATTCAAACCAAAATAGCTGACTTCCTGTTGGTCGGAGCTAATGAATGTAAATTAGAAAATTGTCCGGCTTGATGAGAATAATATGTGTACCGAGTTTGGTGACTGTAGGAAAAACTAACCCCCCCACTTTTGTCAAAAGGTGGCGCTACTGAGCCCCTCCACCACGCCCATTTCTATGGCTTTGTCCATGTCTACTGGTTGACAATATTGATGTGTGTGTCGAGTTTCATGCAATTTGAAGCATGTTAAGAGCCTCAAAAACACTCAAGAATATTAATATAGCTGCGAGCAGCGATGGCGGGCCCAAGCCCGGTGGCACCGCCACCCCGGTGGCTTCAGGGCAACTGCGCACAGCGGGCAATAGGCATTTAAAATGGTTAAACATCAAAGGGCTATGTCAAATTCACTCCACATTTACTGCACTACAAGGTGCCGTTATATAGCCCCTCCTCCCTGCCCATTTTCAAAGGATTACATGTGCCAAGTTTTAACATTATTCTGATGAATTTTGAAGCAAATCAGGTAAAAATAAGAGGGTGATCTCAATGTATGCTGAAAGTGACACATTTTCTGCTTCCAGTTGGTGGCGCTATGACTTTGAATCACAATAGTCAAATCCATGTGATCAGCCTTGTACAACGAAGACTAAGCCAAAGTTTCATCAAAATCAATTAATGTATGCAGAAGTTATAACACTTTGTTTCCCTTTTCTTGCCATAAATTCGTTGCCTCGCCACGGCCAAACCGTTTGAGATATCCAAAATCCGTTTGCAATTAAACAACTTCAATGTGTTCGCAACAAGTTAAAAAAGCTTGGTGTAAATTGGATAAACCCTGTAGGAGTAGTAGTATAAAATTCATAGCCTGTTTTTTCAAAAAATTAACATTCAAACCAAAATAGCTGACTTCCTGTTGGTCGGAGCTAATGAATGTAAATTAGAAAATTGTCCAGCTTGATGAGAATAATATGTGTACCGAGTTTGGTGACTGTAGGAAAAACTAACCCCCACTTTTGTCAAAAGGTGGCGCTACTGAGCCCCTCCACCACGCCCATTTCTATGGCTTTGTCCATGTCTACTGGTTGACAATATTGATGTGTGTGTCGAGTTTCATGCAATTTGAAGCATGTTAAGAGCCTCAAAAACACTCAAGAATATTATTACAGTTTGACCTGTTGCCATGGCAACAATATTTCAAATATCAAAAATCCTGTCATAGGTCTACATCTGCTGTGTATTGACATTACACTGATGAAGTTTGAAGCAAATCAGGTAAAAATAAGAGGGTGATCTCAAAGCATTTTAAAAGTGATACACTTCTTGCTGCCATTTGGTGGCGCTATAACTTTGACTCACAATAGTTACATCCATGTGATCAGACTACTACAACCAACACACTCCTGAAGTTTCATAAACATCAATCAATGTATGCTGAAGTTAAAACACATTTCCTGTTTCCCTTTTCTCGCCATAAATTCGTTGCCTCGCCACGGCCAAACCGTTTGAGATATCCAAAATCCGTTTGCAATTAAACAACTTCAATGTGTTCGCAACAAGTTAAAAAAGCTTGGTGTAAATTGGATAAACCCTGTAGGAGTAGTAGTATAAAATTCATAGCCTGTTTTTCAAAAAATTAACATTCAAACCAAAATAGCTGACTTCCTGTTGGTCGGAGCTAATGAATGTAAATTAGAAAATTGTCCGGCTTGATGAGAATAATATGTGTACCGAGTTTGGTGACTGTAGGAAAAACTAACCCCCACTTTTGTCAAAAGGTGGCGCTACTGAGCCCCTCCACCACGCCCATTTCTATGGCTTTGTCCATGTCTACTGGTTGACAATATTGATGTGTGTGTCGAGTTTCATGCAATTTGAAGCATGTTAAGAGCCTCAAAAACACTCAAGAATATTATTACAGTTTGACCTGTTGCCATGGCAACAATATTTCAAATATCAAAAATCCTGTCATAGGTCTACATCTGCTGTGTATTGACATTACACTGATGAAGTTTGAAGCAAATCAGGTAAAAATAAGAGGGTGATCTCAAAACATTTCAAAAAGTGATACACTTCCTGCTGCCAGTTGGTGGCGCTATAACTTTGACTCACAATAGTCACATCCATGTGATCAGACTCCTATAACGAACACACTCGTGAAGTTTCATAAAGATCAATATATGTATTAAGACGTTATAACACATTTCCTGTTTCCTTTTTCTCGCCATAAATTCGTTGCCTCGCCACGGCCAAACCGTTCGAGATATCAAAAATCCCCTGGCAATTTTTAATCATCAGTGTCTTGACTTCATGCTGACCGAGTTTGGTGGCGATCGGATTAATCGTCTAGGAGGAGTATATCAAATTCCAGAGCATGCGTTTTTCAAACAACCCTTAATAGCTGACTTCCTGTTGGCGTGGCGATTAACTTAGAGCGCGAAAGTTGTTCGGCCCGATGAGGTCTATATGTGTACCGAGTTTCATACTAATACGTGCAAGCATGTTTAATATATGGACCAAATTTTCAGACTTTTTTTCAAGGGGGCGCTGTCGAGCCCCCCTGCCACGCCCGGGTACCAGCCTCTCCGGCGTCCTAATGGCCGCGGATTCCAATGTGTGTGCCAATTTTCAAGAGTTTTTGAGCATGTTAAGGCCCCCAAAAAGCCCCGGAAGACGGAAAAAAAAATAAAAAAAAAAATAAAAATAAATAATAAATATAGCTGCGAGCAGCGATGGCGGGCCCAAGCCCGGTGGCACCGCCACCCCGGTGGCTTCAGGGCAACTGTGCACAGCGGGCAATAGGCACTTAAAACGGTTAAACATCAAAGGACTATGTCAAATTCACTCTACATTTACTGCACTACAAGGTGCCGTTATAGAGCCCCTCCTCCCTGCCCATTTTCAAAGGATTACATGTGCCAAGTTTTAACATTATTCTGATTAATTTTGAAGCAAATCAGGTAAAAATAAGAGGGTGATCTCAATGTATGCTGAAAGTGACACATTTTCTGCTTCCAGTTGGTGGCGCTATGACTTTGAATCACAATAGTCAAATCCATGTGATCAGCCTTGTACAACGAAGACTGAGCCAAAGTTTCATCAAAATCAATTAATGTATGCAGAAGTTATAACACTTTGTTGCCCTTTTCTTGCCATAAATTCGTTGCCTCGCCACGGCCAAACCGTTTGAGATATCCAAAATCCGTTTGCAATTAAACAACTTCAATGTGTTAGCAACAAGTTAAAAAAAGCTTGGTGTAAATTGGATAAACCCTGTAGGAGTAGTAGTATAAAATTCATAGCCTGTTTTTCAAAAAATTAACATTCAAACCAAAATAGCTGACTTCCTGTTGGTCGGAGCTAATGAATGTAAATTAGAAAATTGTCCGGCTTGATGAGAATAATATATGTACCGAGTTTGGTGACTGTAGGAAAAACTAACCCCCACTTTTGTCAAAAGGTGGCGCTACTGAGCCCCTCCACCACGCCCATTTCTATGGCTTTGTCCATGTCTACTGGTTGACAATATTGATGTGTGTGTCGAGTTTCATGCAATTTGAAGCATGTTAAGAGCCTCAAAAACACTCAAGAATATTATTACAGTTTGACCTGTTGCCATGGCAACAATATTTCAAATATCAAAAATCCTGTCATAGGTCTACATCTGCTGTGTATTGACATTACACTGATGAAGTTTGAAGCAAATCAGGTAAAAATAAGAGGGTGATCTCAAAGCATTTTAAAAGTGATACACTTCTTGCTGCCATTTGGTGGCGCTATAACTTTGACTCACAATAGTTACATCCATGTGATCAGACTACTACAACCAACACACTCCTGAAGTTTCATAAACATCAATCAATGTATGTAGAAGTTATAACACATTTCCTGTTTCCCTTTTCTCGCCATAAATTCGTTGCCTCGCCACGGACAAACCGTTTGAGATATCCAAAATCCGTTTGCAATTAAACAACTTCAATGTGTTCGCAACAAGTTAAAAAAGCTTGGTGTAAATTGGATAAACCCTGTAGGAGTAGTAGTATAAAATTCATAGCCTGTTTTTTCAAAAAATTAACATTCAAACCAAAATAGCTGACTTCCTGTTGGTCGGAGCTAATGAATGTAAATTAGAAAATTGTCCGGCTTGATGAGAATAATATGTGTACCGAGTTTGGTGACTGTAGGAAAAATTAACCCCCCCACTTTTGTCAAAAGGTGGCGCTACTGAGCCCCTCCACCACGCCCATTTCTATGGCTTTGTCCATGTCTACTGGTTGACAATATTGATGTGTGTGTCGAGTTTCATGCAATTTGAAGCATGTTAAGAGCCTCAAAAACACTCAAGAATATTATTACAGTTTGACCTGTTGCCATGGCAACAATATTTCAAATATCAAAAATCCTGTCATAGGTCTACATCTGCTGTGTATTGACATTACACTGATGAAGTTTGAAGCAAATCAGGTAAAAATAAGAGGGTGATCTCAAAACATTTCAAAAAGTGAAACACTTCCTGCTGCCAGTTGGTGGCGCTATAACTTTGACTCACAATAGTCACATCCATGTGATCAGACTCCTATAACGAACACACTCGTGAAGTTTCATAAAGATCAATATATGTATGCAGACGTTATAACACATTTCCTGTTTCCTTTTTCTCGCCATAAATTCGTTGCCTCGCCACGGCCAAACCGTTCGAGATATCAAAAATCCCCTGGCAATTTTTAATCATCAGTGTCTTGACTTCATGCTGACCGAGTTTGGTGGCGATCGGATTAATCGTCTAGGAGGAGTATATCAAATTCCAGAGCATGCGTTTTTCAAACAACCCTTAATAGCTGACTTCCTGTTGGCGTGGCGATTAACTTAGAGCGCGAAAGTTGTTCGGCCCGATGAGGTCTATATGTGTACCGAGTTTCATACTAATATGTGCAAGCATGTTTAATATATGGACCAAATTTTCAGACTTTTTTCAAGGGGGCGCTGTCGAGCCCCCCTGCCACGCCCGGGTACCAGCCTCTCCGGCGTCCTAATGGCCGCGGATTCCAATGTGTGTGCCAATTTTCAAGAGTTTTTGAGCATGTTAAGGCCCCCAAAAAGCCCCGGAAGACGGAAAAAAAATAAATAAATAAATAAATAAAAATAATAATAATAAATATAGCTGCGAGCAGCGATGGCGGGCCCAAGCCCGGTGGCACCGCCACCCCGGTGGCTTCAGGGCAACTGTGCACAGCGGGCAATAGGCACTTAAAACGGTTAAACATCAAAGGACTATGTCAAATTCACTCCACATTTACTGCACTACAAGGTGCCGCTATAGAGCCCCTCCTCCCTGCCCATTTTCAAAGGATTACATGTGCCAAGTTTTAACATTATTCTGATGAATTTTGAAGCAAATCAGGTAAAAATAAGAGGGTGATCTCAATGTATGCTGAAAGTGACACATTTTCTGCTTCCAGTTGGTGGCGCTATGACTTTGAATCACAATACTCAAATCCATGTGATCAGCCTTGTACAACGAAGACTAAGCCAAAGTTTCATCAAAATCAATTAATGTATGCAGAAGTTATAACACTTTGTTTCCCTTTTCTTGCCATAAATTCGTTGCCTCGCCACGGCCAAACCGTTTGAGATATCCAAAATCCGTTTGCAATTAAACAACTTCAATGTGTTAGCAACAAGTTAAAAAAAGCTTGGTGTAAATTGGATAAACCCTGTAGGAGTAGTAGTATAAAATTCATAGCCTGTTTTTTCAAAAAATTAACATTCAAACCAAAATAGCTGACTTCCTGTTGGTCGGAGCTAATGAATGTAAATTAGAAAATTGTCCGGCTTGATGAGAATAATATGTGTACCGAGTTTGGTGTCTGTAGGAAAAACTAACCCCCACTTTTGTCAAAAGGTGGCGCTACTGAGCCCCTCCACCACGCCCATTTCTATGGCTTTGTCCATGTCTACTGGTTGACAATATTGATGTGTGTGTCGAGTTTCATGCAATTTGAAGCATGTTAAGAGCCTCAAAAACACTCAAGAATATTATTACAGTTTGACCTGTTGCCATGGCAACAATATTTCAAATATCAAAAATCCTGTCATAGGTCTACATCTGCTGTGTATTGACATTACACTGATGAAGTTTGAAGCAAATCAGGTAAAAATAAGAGGGTGATCTCAAAGCATTTTAAAAGTGATACACTTCTTGCTGCCATTTGGTGGCGCTATAACTTTGACTCACAATAGTTACATCCATGTGATCAGACTACTACAACCAACACACTCCTGAAGTTTCATAAACATCAATCAATGTATGCAGAAGTTATAACACATTTCCTGTTTCCTTTTTCTCGCCATAAATTCGTTGCCTCGCCACGGCCAAACCGTTTGAGATATCCAAAATCCGTTTGCAATTAAACAACTTCAATGTGTTCGCAACAAGTTAAAAAAGCTTGGTGTAAATTGGATAAACCCTGTAGGAGTAGTAGTATAAAATTCATAGCCTGTTTTTTCAAAAAATTAACATTCAAACCAAAATAGCTGACTTCCTGTTGGTCGGAGCTAATGAATGTAAATTAGAAAATTGTCCGGCTTGATGAGAATAATATGTGTACCGAGTTTGGTGACTGTAGGAAAAACTAACCCCCACTTTTGTCAAAAGGTGGCGCTACTGAGCCCCTCCACCACGCCCATTTCTATGGCTTTGTCCATGTCTACTGGTTGACAATATTGATGTGTGTGTCGAGTTTCATGCAATTTGAAGCATGTTAAGAGCCTCAAAAACACTCAAGAATATTATTACAGTTTGACCTGTTGCCATGGCAACAATATTTCAAATATCAAAAATCCTGTCATAGGTCTACATCTGCTGTGTATTGACATTACACCGATGAAGTTTGAAGCAAATCAGGTAAAAATAAGAGGGTGATCTCAAAACATTTCAAAAAGTGATACACTTCCTGCTGCCAGTTGGTGGCGCTATAACTTTGACTCACAATAGTCACATCCATGTGATCAGACTCCTATAACGAACACACTCGTGAAGTTTCATAAAGATCAATATATGTATTAAGACGTTATAACACATTTCCTGTTTCCTTTTTCTCGCCATAAATTCGTTGCCTCGCCACGGCCAAACCGTTCGAGATATCAAAAATCCCCTGGCAATTTTTAATCATCAGTGTCTTGACTTCATGCTGACCGAGTTTGGTGGCGATCGGATTAATCGTCTAGGAGGAGTATATCAAATTCCAGAGCATGCGTTTTTCAAACAACCCTTAATAGCTGACTTCCTGTTGGCGTGGCGATTAACTTAGAGCGCGAAAGTTGTTCGGCCCGATGAGGTCTATATGTGTACCGAGTTTCATACTAATACGTGCAAGCATGTTTAATATATGGACCAAATTTTCAGACTTTTTTCAAGGGGGCGCTGTCGAGCCCCCCTGCCACGCCCGGGTACCAGCCTCTCCGGCGTCCTAATGGCCGCGGATTCCAATGTGTGTGCCAATTTTCAAGAGTTTTTGAGCATGTTAAGGCCCCCAAAAAGCCCCGGAAGACGGAAAAAAAAAAAAAAAAAAAAAAAAAAATAATAATAATCCTTAGAAGAACAAGAGGGCCCTGCGCGAATTTTCGCTTGGGCCCTAAATATAGCTGCGAGCAGCGATGGCGGGCCCAAGCCCGGTGGCACCGCCACCCCGGTGGCTTCAGGGCAACTGTGCACAGCGGGCAATAGGCACTTAAAACGGTTAAACATCAAAGGACTATGTCAAATTCACTCCACATTTACTGCACTACAAGGTGCCGTTATAGAGCCCCTCCTCCCTGCCCATTTTCAAAGGAATACATGTGCCAAGTTTTAACATTATTCTGATGAATTTTGAAGCAAATCAGGTAAAAATAAGAGGGTGATCTCAATGTATGCTGAAAGTGACACATTTTCTGCTTCCAGTTGGTGGCGCTATGACTTTGAATCACAATAGTCAAATCCATGTGATCAGCCTTGTACAACGAAGACTAAGCCAAAGTTTCATCAAAATCAATTAATGTATGCAGAAGTTATAACACTTTGTTGCCCTTTTCTTGCCATAAATTCGTTGCCTCGCCACGGCCAAACCGTTTGAGATATCCAAAATCCGTTTGCAATTAAACAACTTCAATGTGTTAGCAACAAGTTAAAAAAGCTTGGTGTAAATTGGATAAACCCTGTAGGAGTAGTAGTATAAAATTCATAGCCTGTTTTTTCAAAAAATTAACATTCAAACCAAAATAGCTGACTTCCTGTTGGTCGGAGCTAATGAATGTAAATTAGAAAATTGTCCGGCTTGATGAGAATAATATGTGTACCGAGTTTGGTGACTGTAGGAAAAACTAACCCCCCCACTTTTGTCAAAAGGTGGCGCTACTGAGCCCCTCCACCACGCCCATTTCTATGGCTTTGTCCATGTCTACTGGTTGACAATATTGATGTGTGTGTCGAGTTTCATGCAATTTGAAGCATGTTAAGAGCCTCAAAAACACTCAAGAATATTATTACAGTTTGACCTGTTGCCATGGCAACAATATTTCAAATATCAAAAATCCTGTCATAGGTCTACATCTGCTGTGTATTGACATTACACTGATGAAGTTTGAAGCAAATCAGGTAAAAATAAGAGGGTGATCTCAAAGCATTTTAAAAGTGATACACTTCTTGCTGCCATTTGGTGGCGCTATAACTTTGACTCACAATAGTTACATCCATGTGATCAGACTACTACAACCAACACACTCCTGAAGTTTCATAAACATCAATCAATGTATGCAGAAGTTATAACACATTTCCTGTTTCCCTTTTCTCGCCATAAATTCGTTGCCTCGCCACGGCCAAACCGTTTGAGATATCCAAAATCCGTTTGCAATTAAACAACTTCAATGTGTTCGCAACAAGTTAAAAAAAGCTTGGTGTAAATTGGATAAACCCTGTAGGAGTAGTAGTATAAAATTCATAGCCTGTTTTTTCAAAAAATTAACATTCAAACCAAAATAGCTGACTTCCTGTTGGTCGGAGCTAATGAATGTAAATTAGAAAATTGTCCGGCTTGATGAGAATAATATGTGTACCGAGTTTGGTGACTGTAGGAAAAACTAACCCCCCAGTTTTGTCAAAAGGTGGCGCTACTGAGCCCCTCCACCACGCCCATTTCTATGGCTTTGTCCATGTCTACTGGTTGACAATATTGATGTGTGTGTCGAGTTTCATGCAATTTGAAGCATGTTAAGAGCCTCAAAAACACTCAAGAATATTATTACAGTTTGACCTGTTGCCATGGCAACAATATTTCAAATATCAAAAATCCTGTCATAGGTCTACATCTGCTGTGTATTGACATTACACTGATGAAGTTTGAAGCAAATCAGGTAAAAATAAGAGGGTGATCTCAAAACATTTCAAAAAGTGATACACTTCCTGCTGCCAGTTGGTGGCGCTATAACTTTGACTCACAATAGTCACATCCATGTGATCAGACTCCTATAACGAACACACTCGTGAAGTTTCATAAAGATCAATATATGTATTAAGACGTTATAACACATTTCCTGTTTCCTTTTTCTCGCCATAAATTCGTTGCCTCGCCACGGCCAAACCGTTCGAGATATCAAAAATCCCCTGGCAATTTTTAATCATCAGTGTCTTGACTTCATGCTGACCGAGTTTGGTGGCGATCGGATTAATCGTCTAGGAGGAGTATATCAAATTCCAGAGCATGCGTTTTTCAAACAACCCTTAATAGCTGACTTCCTGTTGGCGTGGCGATTAACTTAGAGCGCGAAAGTTGTTCGGCCCGATGAGGTCTATATGTGTACCGAGTTTCATACTAATACGTGCAAGCATGTTTAATATATGGACCAAATTTTCAGACTTTTTTCAAGGGGGCGCTGTCGAGCCCCCTGCCACGCCCGGGTACCAGCCTCTCCGGCGTCCTAATGGCCGCGGATTCCAATGTGTGTGCCAATTTTCAAGAGTTTTTGAGCATGTTAAGGCCCCCAAAAAGCCCCGGAAGACGGAAAAAAAAAAAAAAAAAAATAATAATAATAATAATAATAATAATAATCCTTAGAAGAACAAGAGGGCCCTGCGCGCTTAATTCGCTTGGGCCCTAATAATCCTTAGAAGAACAAGAGGGCCCTGCGCGAATTTTCGCTTGGGCCCTAAATATAGCTGCGAGCAGCGATGGCGGGCCCAAGCCCGGTGGCACCGCCACCCCGGTGGCTTCAGGGCAACTGTGCACAGCGGGCAATAGGCACTTAAAATGGTTAAACATCAAAGGACTATGTCAAATTCACTCCACATTTACTGCACTACAAGGTGCCGCTATAGAGCCCCTCCTCCCTGCCCATTTTCAAAGGATTACATGTGCCAAGTTTTAACATTATTCTGATGAATTTTGAAGCAAATCAGGTAAAAATAAGAGGGTGATCTCAATGTATGCTGAAAGTGACACATTTTCTGCTTCCAGTTGGTGGCGCTATGACTTTGAATCACAATAGTCAAATCCATGTGATCAGCCTTGTACAACGAAGACTAAGCCAAAGTTTCATCAAAATCAATTAATGTATGCAGAAGTTATAACACTTTGTTGCCCTTTTCTTGCCATAAATTCGTTGCCTCGCCACGGCCAAACCGTTTGAGATATCCAAAATCCGTTTGCAATTAAACAACTTCAATGTGTTCGCAACAAGTTAAAAAAAGCTTGGTGTAAATTGGATAAACCCTGTAGGAGTAGTAGTATAAAATTCATAGCCTGTTTTTTCAAAAAATTAACATTCAAACCAAAATAGCTGACTTCCTGTTGGTCGGAGCTAATGAATGTAAATTAGAAAATTGTCCGGCTTGATGAGAATAATATGTGTACCGAGTTTGGTGACTGAAGGAAAAACTAACCCCCACTTTTGTCAAAAGGTGGCGCTACTGAGCCCCTCCACCACGCCCATTTCTATGGCTTTGTCCATGTCTACTGGTTGACAATATTGATGTGTGTGTCGAGTTTCATGCAATTTGAAGCATGTTAAGAGCCTCAAAAACACTCAAGAATATTATTACAGTTTGACCTGTTGCCATGGCAACAATATTTCAAATATCAAAAATCCTGTCATAGGTCTACATCTGCTGTGTATTGACATTACACTGATGAAGTTTGAAGCAAATCAGGTAAAAATAAGAGGGTGATCTCAAAACATTTCAAAAAGTGATACACTTCCTGCTGCCAGTTGGTGGCGCTATAACTTTGACTCACAATAGTCACATCCATGTGATCAGACTCCTATAACGAACACACTCGTGAAGTTTCATAAAGATCAATATATGTATTAAGACGTTATAACACATTTCCTGTTTCCTTTTTCTCGCCATAAATTCGTTGCCTCGCCACGGCCAAACCGTTCGAGATATCAAAAATCCCCTGGCAATTTTTAATCACCAGTGTCTTGACTTCATGCTGACCGAGTTTGGTGGCGATCGGATTAATCGTCTAGGAGGAGTATATCAAATTCCAGAGCATGCGTTTTTCAAACAACCCTCAATAGCTGACTTCCTGTTGGCGTGGCGATTAACTTAGAGCGCGAAAGTTGTTCGGCCCGATGAGGTCTATATGTGTACCGAGTTTCATACTAATACGTGCAAGCATGTTTAATATATGGACCAAATTTTCAGACTTTTTTCAAGGGGGCGCTGTCGAGCCCCCTTGCCACGCCCGGGTACCAGCCTCTCCGGCGTCCTAATGGCCGCGGATTCCAATGTGTGTGCCAATTTTCAAGAGTTTTTGAGCATGTTAAGGCCCCCAAAAAGCCCCGGAAGACGGAAAAAAAAAAAAAATAAAAAAAAAAATAATAATAAATATAGCTGCGAGCAGCGATGGCGGGCCCAAGCCCGGTGGCACCGCCACCCCGGTGGCTTCAGGGCAACTGTGCACAGCGGGCAATAGGCACTTAAAACGGTTAAACATCAAAGGACTATGTCAAATTCACTCCACATTTACTGCACTACAAGGTGCCGTTATAGAGCCCCTCCTCCCTGCCCATTTTCAAAGGATTACATGTGCCAAGTTTTAACATTATTCTGATGAATTTTGAAGCAAATCAGGTAAAAATAAGAGGGTGATCTCAATGTATGCTGAAAGTGACACATTTTCTGCTTCCAGTTGTTGGCGCTATGACTTTGAATCACAATAGTCAAATCCATGTGATCAGCCTTGTACAACGAAGACTAAGCCAAAGTTTCATCAAAATCAATTAATGTATGCAGAAGTTATAACACTTTGTTTCCCTTTTCTTGCCATAAATTCGTTGCCTCGCCACGGCCAAACCGTTTGAGATATCCAAAATCCGTTTGCAATTAAACAACTTCAATGTGTTCGCAACAAGTTAAAAAAAGCTTGGTGTAAATTGGATAAACCCTGTAGGAGTAGTAGTATAAAATTCATAGCCTGTTTTTTCAAAAAATTAACATTCAAACCAAAATAGCTGACTTCCTGTTGGTCGGAGCTAATGAATGTAAATTAGAAAATTGTCCGGCTTGATGAGAATAATATGTGTACCGAGTTTGGTGACTGTAGGAAAAACTAACCCCCACTTTTGTCAAAAGGTGGCGCTACTGAGCCCCTCCACCACGCCCATTTCTATGGCTTTGTCCATGTCTACTGGTTGACAATATTGATGTGTGTGTCGAGTTTCATGCAATTTGAAGCATGTTAAGAGCCTCAAAAACACTCAAGAATATTATTACAGTTTGACCTGTTGCCATGGCAACAATATTTCAAATATCAAAAATCCTGTCATAGGTCTACATCTGCTGTGTATTGACATTACACTGATGAAGTTTGAAGCAAATCAGGTAAAAATAAGAGGGTGATCTCAAAACATTTCAAAAAGTGATACACTTCCTGCTGCCAGTTGGTGGCGCTATAACTTTGACTCACAATAGTCACATCCATGTGATCAGACTCCTATAACGAACACACTCGTGAAGTTTCATAAAGATCAATATATGTATTAAGACGTTATAACACATTTCCTGTTTCCTTTTTCTCGCCATAAATTCGTTGCCTCGCCACGGCCAAACCGTTCGAGATATCAAAAATCCCCTGGCAATTTTTAATCACCAGTGTCTTGACTTCATGCTGACCGAGTTTGGTGGCGATCGGATTAATCGTCTAGGAGGAGTATATCAAATTCCAGAGCATGCGTTTTTCAAACAACCCTCAATAGCTGACTTCCTGTTGGCGTGGCGATTAACTTAGAGCGCGAAAGTTGTTCGGCCCGATGAGGTCTATATGTGTACCGAGTTTCATACTAATACGTGCAAGCATGTTTAATATATGGACCAAATTTTCAGACTTTTTTCAAGGGGGCGCTGTCGAGCCCCCTTGCCACGCCCGGGTACCAGCCTCTCCGGCGTCCTAATGGCCGCGGATTCCAATGTGTGTGCCAATTTTCAAGAGTTTTTGAGCATGTTAAGGCCCCCAAAAAGCCCCGGAAGACGGAAAAAAAAAAATAAATAAAAAAAAAAAAAAATAATAAATATAGCTGCGAGCAGCGATGGCGGGCCCAAGCCCGGTGGCACCGCCACCCCGGTGGCTTCAGGGCAACTGTGCACAGCGGGCAATAGGCACTTAAAACGGTTAAACATCAAAGGACTATGTCAAATTCACTCCACATTTACTGCACTACAAGGTGCCGTTATAGAGCCCCTCCTCCCTGCCCATTTTCAAAGGATTACATGTGCCAAGTTTTAACATTATTCTGATGAATTTTGAAGCAAATCAGGTAAAAATAAGAGGGTGATCTCAATGTATGCTGAAAGTGACACATTTTCTGCTTCCAGTTGTTGGCGCTATGACTTTGAATCACAATAGTCAAATCCATGTGATCAGCCTTGTACAACGAAGACTAAGCCAAAGTTTCATCAAAATCAATTAATGTATGCAGAAGTTATAACACTTTGTTTCCCTTTTCTTGCCATAAATTCGTTGCCTCGCCACGGCCAAACCGTTTGAGATATCCAAAATCCGTTTGCAATTAAACAACTTCAATGTGTTCGCAACAAGTTAAAAAAGCTTGGTGTAAATTGGATAAACCCTGTAGGAGTAGTAGTATAAAATTCATAGCCTGTTTTTTCAAAAAATTAACATTCAAACCAAAATAGCTGACTTCCTGTTGGTCGGAGCTAATGAATGTAAATTAGAAAATTGTCCGGCTTGATGAGAATAATATGTGTACCGAGTTTGGTGACTGTAGGAAAAACTAACCCCCCACTTTTGTCAAAAGGTGGCGCTACTGAGCCCCTCCACCACGCCCATTTCTATGGCTTTGTCCATGTCTACTGGTTGACAATATTGAAGTGTGTGTCGAGTTTCATGCAATTTGAAGCATGTTAAGAGCCTCAAAAACACTCAAGAATATTATTACAGTTTGACCTGTTGCCATGGCAACAATATTTCAAATATCAAAAATCCTGTCATAGGTCTACATCTGCTGTGTATTGACATTACACTGATGAAGTTTGAAGCAAATCAGGTAAAAATAAGAGGGTGATCTCAAAGCATTTTAAAAGTGATACACTTCTTGCTGCCATTTGGTGGCGCTATAACTTTGACTCACAATAGTTACATCCATGTGATCAGACTACTACAACCAACACACTCCTGAAGTTTCATAAACATCAATCAATGTATGCAGAAGTTATAACACATTTCCTGTTTCCCTTTTCTCGCCATAAATTCGTTGCCTCGCCACGGCCAAATCGTTTGAGATATCCAAAATCCGTTTGCAATTAAACAGCTTCAATGTGTTCGCAACAAGTTAAAAAAAGCTTGGTGTAAATTGGATAAACCCTGTAGGAGTAGTAGTATAAAATTCATAGCCTGTTTTTTCAAAAAATTAACATTCAAACCAAAATAGCTGACTTCCTGTTGGTCGGAGCTAATGAATGTAAATTAGAAAATTGTCCGGCTTGATGAAAACAATATGTGTACCGAGTTTGGTGACTGTAGGAAAAACTAACCCCCCCACTTATGACTAAAGGTGGCGCTACTGAGCCCCTCACCACGCCCATTTCTATGGCTTTGTCCATGTCTACTGGTTGACAATATTGATGTGTGTGTCGAGTTTCATGCAATTTGAAGCATGTTAAGAGCCTCAAAAACACTCAAGAATATTATTACAGTTTGACCTGTTGCCATGGCAACAATATTTCAAATATCAAAAATCCTGTCATAGGTCTACATCTGCTGTGTATTGACATTACACTGATGAAGTTTGAAGCAAATCAGGTAAAAATAAGAGGGTGATCTCAAAACATTTCAAAAAGTGATACACTTCCTGCTGCCAGTTGGTGGCGCTATAACTTTGACTCACAATAGTCACATCCATGTGATCAGACTCCTATAACGAACACACTCGTGAAGTTTCATAAAGATCAATATATGTATTAAGACGTTATAACACATTTCCTGTTTCCTTTTTCTCGCCATAAATTCGTTGCCTCGCCACGGCCAAACCGTTCGAGATATCAAAAATCCCCTGGCAATTTTTAATCATCAGTGTCTTGACTTCATGCTGACCGAGTTTGGTGGCGATCGGATTAATCGTCTAGGAGGAGTATATCAAATTCCAGAGCATGCGTTTTTCAAACAACCCTTAATAGCTGACTTCCTGTTGGCGTGGCGATTAACTTAGAGCGCGAAAGTTGTTTGGCCCGATGAGGTCTATATGTGTACCGAGTTTCATACTAATACGTGCAAGCATGTTTAATATATGGACCAAATTTTCAGACTTTTTTCAAGGGGGCGCTGTCGAGCCCCCCTGCCACGCCCGGGTACCAGCCTCTCCGGCGTCCTAATGGCCGCGGATTCCAATGTGTGTGCCAATTTTCAAGAGTTTTTGAGCATGTTAAGGCCCCCAAAAAGCCCCGGAAGACGGAAAAAAAAAAAAAAAAAATAATAATAATAATAAATATAGCTGCGAGCAGCGATGGCGGGCCCAAGCCCGGTGGTACCGCCACCCCGGTGGCTTCAGGGCAACTGTGCACAGCGGGCAATAGGCACTTAAAACGGTTAAACATCAAAGGACTATGTCAAATTCACTCCACATTTACTGCACTACAAGGTGCCGCTATAGAGCCCCTCCTCCCTGCCCATTTTCAAAGGATTACATGTGCCAAGTTTTAACATTATTCTGATGAATTTTGAAGCAAATCAGGTAAAAATAAGAGGGTGATCTCAATGTATGCTGAAAGTGACACATTTTCTGCTTCCAGTTGGTGGCGCTATGACTTTGAATCACAATAGTCAAATCCATGTGATCAGCCTTGTACAACGAAGACTAAGCCAAAGTTTCATCAAAATCAATTAATGTATGCAGAAGTTATAACACTTTGTTTCCCTTTTCTTGCCATAAATTCGTTGCCTCGCCACGGCCAAACCGTTTGAGATATCCAAAATCCGTTTGCAATTAAACAACTTCAATGTGTTAGCAACAAGTTAAAAAAGCTTGGTGTAAATTGGATAAACCCTGTAGGAGTAGTAGTATAAAATTCATAGCCTGTTTTTTCAAAAAATTAACATTCAAACCAAAATAGCTGACTTCCTGTTGGTCGGAGCTAATGAATGTAAATTAGAAAATTGTCCGGCTTGATGAGAATAATATGTGTACCGAGTTTGGTGACTGTAGGAAAAACTAACCCCCACTTTTGTCAAAAGGTGGCGCTACTGAGCCCCTCCACCACGCCCATTTCTATGGCTTTGTCCATGTCTACTGGTTGACAATATTGATGTGTGTGTCGAGTTTCATGCAATTTGAAGCATGTTAAGAGCCTCAAAAACACTCAAGAATATTATTACAGTTTGACCTGTTGCCATGGCAACAATATTTCAAATATCAAAAATCCTGTCATAGGTCTACATCTGCTGTGTATTGACATTACACTGATGAAGTTTGAAGCAAATCAGGTAAAAATAAGAGGGTGATCTCAAAGCATTTTAAAAGTGATACACTTCTTGCTGCCATTTGGTGGCGCTATAACTTTGACTCACAATAGTTACATCCATGTGATCAGACCACTACAACCAACACACTCCTGAAGTTTCATAAACATCAATCAATGTATGCAGAAGTTATAACACATTTCCTGTTTCCCTTTTCTCGCCATAAATTCGTTGCCTCGCCACGGCCAAACCGTTTGAGAGTTCCAAAATCCGTTTGCAATTAAACAACTTCAATGTGTTCGCAACAAGTTAAAAAAAGCTTGGTGTAAATTGGATAAACCCTGTAGGAGTAGTAGTATAAAATTCATAGCCTGTTTTTTCAAAAAATTAACATTCAAACCAAAATAGCTGACTTCCTGTTGGTCGGAGCTAATGAATGTAAATTAGAAAATTGTCCGGCTTGATGAGCATAATATGTGTACCGAGTTTGGTGACTGTAGGAAAAACTAACCCCCCCACTTTTGTCAAAAGGTGGCGCTACTGAGCCCCTCCACCACGCCCATTTCTATGGCTTTGTCCATGTCTACTGGTTGACAATATTGATGTGTGTGTCGAGTTTCATGCAATTTGAAGCATGTTAAGAGCCTCAAAAACACTCAAGAATATTATTACAGTTTGACCTGTTGCCATGGCAACAATATTTCAAATATCAAAAATCCTGTCATAGGTCTACATCTGCTGTGTATTGACATTACACTGATGAAGTTTGAAGCAAATCAGGTAAAAATAAGAGGGTGATCTCAAAACATTTCAAAAAGTGATACACTTCCTGCTGCCAGTTGGTGGCGCTATAACTTTGACTCACAATAGTCACATCCATGTGATCAGACTCCTATAACGAACACACTCGTGAAGTTTCATAAAGATCAATATATGTATTAAGACGTTATAACACATTTCCTGTTTCCTTTTTCTCGCCATAAATTCGTTGCCTCGCCACGGCCAAACCGTTCGAGATATCAAAAATCCCCTGGCAATTTTTAATCATCAGTGTCTTGACTTCATGCTGACCGAGTTTGGTGGCGATCGGATTAATCGTCTAGGAGGAGTATATCAAATTCCAGAGCATGCGTTTTTCAAACAACCCTTAATAGCTGACTTCCTGTTGGCGTGGCGATTAACTTAGAGCGCGAAAGTTGTTCGGCCCGATGAGGTCTATATGTGTACCGAGTTTCATACTAATACGTGCAAGCATGTTTAATATATGGACCAAATTTTCAGACTTTTTTCAAGGGGGCGCTGTCGAGCCCCCCTGCCACGCCCGGGTACCAGCCTCTCCGGCGTCCTAATGGCCGCGGATTCCAATGTGTGTGCCAATTTTCAAGAGTTTTTGAGCATGTTAAGGCCCCCAAAAAGCCCCGGAAGACGGAAAAAAAAAAACAAAAAAAAAAATAAAAAAAAAAAATATAGCTGCGAGCAGCGATGGCGGGCCCAAGCCCGGTGGCACCGCCACCCCGGTGGCTTCAGGGCAACTGTGCACAGCGGGCAATAGGCACTTAAAACGGTTAAACATCAAAGGACTATGTCAAATTCACTCCACATTTACTGCACTACAAGGTGCCGCTATAGAGCCCCTCCTCCCTGCCCATTTTCAAAGGATTACATGTGCCAAGTTTTAACATTATTCTGATGAATTTTGAAGCAAATCAGGTAAAAATAAGAGGGTGATCTCAATGTATGCTGAAAGTGACACATTTTCTGCTTCCAGTTGGTGGCGCTATGACTTTGAATCACAATAGTCAAATCCATGTGATCAGCCTTGTACAACAAAGACTAAGCCAAAGTTTCATCAAAATCAATTAATGTATGCAGAAGTTATAACACTTTGTTTCCCTTTTCTTGCCATAAATTCGTTGCCTCGCCACGGCCAAACCGTTTGAGATATCCAAAATCCGTTTGCAATTAAACAACTTCAATGTGTTAGCAACAAGTTAAAAAAAGCTTGGTGTAAATTGGATAAACCCTGTAGGAGTAGTAGTATAAAATTCATAGCCTGTTTTTTCAAAAAATTAACATTCAAACCAAAATAGCTGACTTCCTGTTGGTCGGAGCTAATGAATGTAAATTAGAAAATTGTCCGGCTTGATGAGAATAATATGTGTACCGAGTTTGGTGACTGTAGGAAAAACTAACCCCCACTTTTGTCAAAAGGTGGCGCTACTGAGCCCCTCCACCACGCCCATTTCTATGGCTTTGTCCATGTCTACTGGTTGACAATATTGATGTGTGTGTCGAGTTTCATGCAATTTGAAGCATGTTAAGAGCCTCAAAAACACTCAAGAATATTATTACAGTTTGACCTGTTGCCATGGCAACAATATTTCAAATATCAAAAATCCTGTCATAGGTCTACATCTGCTGTGTATTGACATTACACTGATGAAGTTTGAAGCAAATCAGGTAAAAATAAGAGGGTGATCTCAAAGCATTTTAAAAGTGATACACTTCTTGCTGCCATTTGGTGGCGCTATAACTTTGAATCACAATAGTTACATCCATGTGATCAGACTACTACAACCAACACACTCCTGAAGTTTCATAAACATCAATCAATGTATGCAGAAGTTATAACACATTTCCTGTTTCCCTTTTCTCGCCATAAATTCGTTGCCTCGCCACGGCCAAACCGTTTGAGATATCCAAAATCCGTTTGCAATTAAACAACTTCAATGTGTTCTCAACAAGTTATAAAAAGCTTGGTGTAAATTGGATAAACCCTGTATGAGTAGTAGTATAAAATTCATAGCCTGTTTTTTCAAAAAATTAACATTCAAACCAAAATAGCTGACTTCCTGTTGGTCGGAGCTAATGAATGTAAATTAGAAAATTGTCCGGCTTGATGAGAATAATATGTGTACCGAGTTTGGTGACTGTAGGAAAAACTAACCCCCACTTTTGTCAAAAGGTGGCGCTACTGAGCCCCTCCACCACGCCCATTTCTATGGCTTTGTCCATGTCTACTGGTTGACAATATTGATGTGTGTGTCGAGTTTCATGCAATTTGAAGCATGTTAAGAGCCTCAAAAACACTCAAGAATATTATTACAGTTTGACCTGTTGCCATGGCAACAATATTTCAAATATCAAAAATCCTGTCATAGGTCTACATCTGCTGTGTATTGACATTACACTGATGAAGTTTGAAGCAAATCAGGTAAAAATAAGAGGGTGATCTCAAAACATTTCAAAAAGTGATACACTTCCTGCTGCCAGTTGGTGGCGCTATAACTTTGACTCACAATAGTCACATCCATGTGATCAGACTCCTATAACGAACACACTCGTGAAGTTTCATAAAGATCAATATATGTATTAAGACGTTATAACACATTTCCTGTTTCCTTTTTCTCGCCATAAATTCGTTGCCTCGCCACGGCCAAACCGTTCGAGATATCAAAAATCCCCTGGCAATTTTTAATCATCAGTGTCTTGACTTCATGCTGACCGAGTTTGGTGGCGATCGGATTAATCGTCTAGGAGGAGTATATCAAATTCCAGAGCATGCGTTTTTCAAACAACCCTTAATAGCTGACTTCCTGTTGGCGTGGCGATTAACTTAGAGCGCGAAAGTTGTTCGGCCCGATGAGGTCTATATGTGTACCGAGTTTCATACTAATACGTGCAAGCATGTTTAATATATGGACCAAATTTTCAGACTTTTTTCAAGGGGGCGCTGTCGAGCCCCCTGCCACGCCTGGGTACCAGCCTCTCCGGCGTCCTAATGGCTGCGGATTCCAATGTGTGTGCCAATTTTCAAGAGTTTTTGAGCATGTTAAGGCCCCCAAAAAGCCCCGGAAGACGGAAAAAAAAAATAAATAAAAAAAAAAATAATAATAAATATAGCTGCGAGCAGCGATGGCGGGCCCAAGCCCGGTGGCACCGCCACCCCGGTGGCTTCAGGGCAACTGTGCACAGCGGGCAATAGGCACTTAAAACGGTTAAACATCAAAGGACTATGTCAAATTCACTCCACATTTACTGCACTACAAGGTGCCGTTATAGAGCCCCTCCTCCCTGCCCATTTTCAAAGGATTACATGTGCCAAGTTTTAACATTATTCTGATGAATTTTGAAGCAAATCAGGTAAAAATAAGAGGGTGATCTCAATGTATGCTGAAAGTGACACATTTTCTGCTTCCAGTTGGTGGCGCTATGACTTTGAATCACAATAGTCAAATCCATGTGATCAGCCTTGTACAACGAAGACTAAGCCAAAGTTTCATCAAAATCAATTAATGTATGCAGAAGTTAAAACACTTTGTTTCCCTTTTCTTGCCATAAATTCGTTGCCTCGCCACGGCCAAACCGTTTGAGATATCCAAAATCCGTTTGCAATTAAACAACTTCAATGTGTTAGCAACAAGTTAAAAAAAGCTTGGTGTAAATTGGATAAACCCTGTAGGAGTAGTAGTATAAAATTCATAGCCTGTTTTTTCAAAAAATTAACATTCAAACCAAAATAGCTGACTTCCTGTTGGTCGGAGCTAATGAATGTAAATTAGAAAATTGTCCGGCTTGATGAGAATAATATGTGTACCGAGTTTGGTGACTGTAGGAAAAACTAACCCCCACTTTTGTCAAAAGGTGGCGCTACTGAGCCCCTCCACCACGCCCATTTCTATGGCTTTGTCCATGTCTACTGGTTGACAATATTGATGTGTGTGTCGAGTTTCATGCAATTTGAAGCATGTTAAGAGCCTCAAAAACACTCAAGAATATTATTACAGTTTGACCTGTTGCCATGGCAACAATATTTCAAATATCAAAAATCCTGTCATAGGTCTACATCTGCTGTGTATTGACATTACACTGATGAAGTTTGAAGCAAATCAGGTAAAAATAAGAGGGTGATCTCAAAGCATTTTAAAAGTGATACACTTCTTGCTGCCATTTGGTGGCGCTATAACTTTGACTCACAATAGTTACATCCATGTGATCAGACTACTACAACCAACACACTCCTGAAGTTTCATAAACATCAATCAATGTATGCAGAAGTTATAACACATTTCCTGTTTCCCTTTTCTCGCCATAAATTCGTTGCCTCGCCACGGCCAAACCGTTTGAGATATCCAAAATCCGTTTGCAATTAAACAACTTCAATGTGTTCGCAACAAGTTAAAAAAAGCTTGGTGTAAATTGGATAAACCCTGTAGGAGTAGTAGTATAAAATTCATAGCCTGTTTTTTCAAAAAATTAACATTCAAACCAAAATAGCTGACTTCCTGTTGGTCGGAGCTAATGAATGTAAATTAGAAAATTGTCCGGCTTGATGAGAATAATATGTGTACCGAGTTTGGTGACTGTCGGAAAAACTAACCCCCCCACTTTTGTCAATAGGTGGCGCTACTGAGCCCCTCCACCACGCCCATTTCTATGGCTTTGTCCATGTCTACTGGTTGACAATATTGATGTGTGTGTCGAGTTTCATGCAATTTGAAGCATGTTAAGAGCCTCAAAAACACTCAAGAATATTATTACAGTTTGACCTGTTGCCATGGCAACAATATTTCAAATATCAAAAATCCTGTCATAGGTCTACATCTGCTGTGTATTGACATTACACTGATGAAGTTTGAAGCAAATCAGGTAAAAATAAGAGGGTGATCTCAAAACATTTCAAAAAGTGATACACTTCCTGCTGCCAGTTGGTGGCGCTATAACTTTGACTCACAATAGTCACATCCATGTGATCAGACTCCTATAACGAACACACTCGTGAAGTTTCATAAAGATCAATATATGTATTAAGACGTTATAACACATTTCCTGTTTCCTTTTTCTCGCCATAAATTCGTTGCCTCGCCACGGCCAAACCGTTCGAGATATCAAAAATCCCCTGGCAATTTTTAATCATCAGTGTCTTGACTTCATGCTGACCGAGTTTGGTGGCGATCGGATTAATCGTCTAGGAGGAGTATATCAAATTCCAGAGCATGCGTTTTTCAAACAACCCTTAATAGCTGACTTCCTGTTGGCGTGGCGATTAACTTAGAGCGCGAAAGTTGTTCGGCCCGATGAGGTCTATATGTGTACCGAGTTTCATACTAATACGTGCAAGCATGTTTAATATATGGACCAAATTTTCAGACTTTTTTCAAGGGGGCGCTGTCGAGCCCCCCTGCCACGCCCGGGTACCAGCCTCTCCGGCGTCCTAATGGCCGCGGATTCCAATGTGTGTGCCAATTTTCAAGAGTTTTTGAGCATGTTAAGGCCCCCAAAAAGCCCCGGAAGACGGAAAAAAAAAAAAAAATAAAAAATAAAAAATAAAAAAAAATAATAAATATAGCTGCGAGCAGCGATGGCGGGCCCAAGCCCGGTGGCACCGCCACCCCGGTGGCTTCAGGGCAACTGTGCACAGCGGGCAATAGGCACTTAAAACGGTTAAACATCAAAGGACTATGTCAAATTCACTCCACATTTACTGCACTACAAGGTGCCGTTATAGAGCCCCTCCTCCCTGCCCATTTTCAAAGGATTACATGTGCCAAGTTTTAACATTATTCTGATGAATTTTGAAGCAAATCAGGTAAAAATAAGAGGGTGATCTCAATGTATGCTGAAAGTGACACATTTTCTGCTTCCAGTTGGTGGCGCTATGACTTTGAATCACAATAGTCAAATCCATGTGATCAGCCTTGTACAACGAAGACTAAGCCAAAGTTTCATCAAAATCAATTAATGTATGCAGAAGTTAAAACACTTTGTTTCCCTTTTCTTGCCATAAATTCGTTGCCTCGCCACGGCCAAACCGTTTGAGATATCCAAAATCCGTTTGCAATTAAACAACTTCAATGTGTTAGCAACAAGTTAAAAAAAGCTTGGTGTAAATTGGATAAACCCTGTAGGAGTAGTAGTATAAAATTCATAGCCTGTTTTTTCAAAAAATTAACATTCAAACCAAAATAGCTGACTTCCTGTTGGTCGGAGCTAATGAATGTAAATTAGAAAATTGTCCGGCTTGATGAGAATAATATGTGTACCGAGTTTGGTGACTGTAGGAAAAACTAACCCCCACTTTTGTCAAAAGGTGGCGCTACTGAGCCCCTCCACCACGCCCATTTCTATGGCTTTGTCCATGTCTACTGGTTGACAATATTGATGTGTGTGTCGAGTTTCATGCAATTTGAAGCATGTTAAGAGCCTCAAAAACACTCAAGAATATTATTACAGTTTGACCTGTTGCCATGGCAACAATATTTCAAATATCAAAAATCCTGTCATAGGTCTACATCTGCTGTGTATTGACATTACACTGATGAAGTTTGAAGCAAATCAGGTAAAAATAAGAGGGTGATCTCAAAGCATTTTAAAAGTGATACACTTCTTGCTGCCATTTGGTGGCGCTATAACTTTGACTCACAATAGTTACATCCATGTGATCAGACTACTACAACCAACACACTCCTGAAGTTTCATAAACATCAATCAATGTATGCAGAAGTTATAACACATTTCCTGTTTCCCTTTTCTCGCCATAAATTCGTTGCCTCGCCACGGCCAAACCGTTTGAGATATCCAAAATCCGTTTGCAATTAAACAACTTCAATGTGTTCGCAACAAGTTAAAAAAAGCTTGGTGTAAATTGGATAAACCCTGTAGGAGTAGTAGTATAAAATTCATAGCCTGTTTTTTCAAAAAATTAACATTCAAACCAAAATAGCTGACTTCCTGTTGGTCGGAGCTAATGAATGTAAATTAGAAAATTGTCCGGCTTGATGAGAATAATATGTGTACCGAGTTTGGTGACTGTAGGAAAAACTAACCCCCCACTTTTGTCAAAAGGTGGCGCTACTGAGCCCCTCCACCACGCCCATTTCTATGGCTTTGTCCATGTCTACTGGTTGACAATATTGATGTGTGTGTCGAGTTTCATGCAATTTGAAGCATGTTAAGATCCTCAAAAACACTCAAGAATATTATTACAGTTTGACCTGTTGCCATGGCAACAATATTTCAAATATCAAAAATCCTGTCATAGGTCTACATCTGCTGTGTATTGACATTACACTGATGAAGTTTGAAGCAAATCAGGTAAAAATAAGAGGGTGATCTCAAAACATTTCAAAAAGTGATACACTTCCTGCTGCCAGTTGGTGGCGCTATAACTTTGACTCACAATAGTCACATCCATGTGATCAGACTACTACAACCAACACACTCGTGAAGTTTCATAAAGATCAATATATGTATTAAGACGTTATAACACATTTCCTGTTTCCTTTTTCTTGCCATAAATTCGTTGCCTCGCCACGGCCAAACCGTTCGAGATATCAAAAATCCCCTGGCAATTTTTAATCATCAGTGTCTTGACTTCATGCTGACCGAGTTTGGTGGCGATCGGATTAATCGTCTAGGAGGAGTATATCAAATTCCAGAGCATGCGTTTTTCAAACAACCCTTAATAGCTGACTTCCTGTTGGCGTGGCGATTAACTTAGAGCGCGAAAGTTGTTCGGCCCGATGAGGTCTATATGTGTACCGAGTTTCATACTAATACGTGCAAGCATGTTTAATATATGGACCAAATTTTCAGACTTTTTTCAAGGGGGCGCTGTCGAGCCCCCCTGCCACGCCCGGGTACCAGCCTCTCCGGCGTCCTAATGGCCGCGGATTCCAATGTGTGTGCCAATTTTCAAGAGTTTTTGAGCATGTTAAGGCCCCCAAAAAGCCCCGGAAGACGGAAAAAAAATAAATAAAAAAAAAATAAAATAAAATAAAAAAATAATAAATATAGCTGCGAGCAGCGATGGCGGGCCCAAGCCCGGTGGCACCGCCACCCCGGTGGCTTCAGGGCAACTGTGCACAGCGGGCAATAGGCACTTAAAACGGTTAAACATCAAAGGACTATGTCAAATTCACTCCACATTTACTGCACTACAAGGTGCCGTTATAGAGCCCCTCCTCCCTGCCCATTTTCAAAGGATTACATGTGCCAAGTTTTAACATTATTCTGATGAATTTTGAAGCAAATCAGGTAAAAATAAGAGGGTGATCTCAATGTATGCTGAAAGTGACACATTTTCTGCTTCCAGTTGGTGGCGCTATGACTTTGAATCACAATAGTCAAATCCATGTGATCAGCCTTGTACAACGAAGACTAAGCCAAAGTTTCATCAAAATCAATTAATGTATGCAGAAGTTATAACACTTTGTTTCCCTTTTCTTGCCATAAATTCGTTGCCTCGCCACGGCCAAACCGTTTGAGATATCCAAAATCCGTTTGCAATTAAACAACTTCAATGTGTTAGCAACAAGTTAAAAAAAGCTTGGTGTAAATTGGATAAACCCTGTAGGAGTAGTAGTATAAAATTCATAGCCTGTTTTTTCAAAAAATTAACATTCAAACCAAAATAGCTGACTTCCTGTTGGTCAGAGCTAATGAATGTAAATTAGAAAATTGTCCGGCTTGATGAGAATAATATGTGTACCGAGTTTGGTGACTGTAGGAAAAACTAACCCCCACTTTTGTCAAAAGGTGGCGCTACTGAGCCCCTCCACCACGCCCATTTCTATGGCTTTGTCCATGTCTACTGGTTGACAATATTGATGTGTGTGTCGAGTTTCATGCAATTTGAAGCATGTTAAGAGCCTCAAAAACACTCAAGAATATTATTACAGTTTGACCTGTTGCCATGGCAACAATATTTCAAATATCAAAAATCCTGTCATAGGTCTACATCTGCTGTGTATTGACATTACACTGATGAAGTTTGAAGCAAATCAGGTAAAAATAAGAGGGTGATCTCAAAGCATTTTAAAAGTGATACACTTCTTGCTGCCATTTGGTGGCGCTATAACTTTGACTCACAATAGTTACATCCATGTGATCAGACTCCTATAACGAACACACTCGTGAAGTTTCATAAACATCAATCAATGTATGCAGAAGTTATAACACATTTCCTGTTTCCCTTTTCTCGCCATAAATTTGTTGCCTCGCCACGGCCAAATCGTTTGAGATATCCAAAATCCGTTTGCAATTAAACAACTTCAATGTGTTCGCAACAAGTTAAAAAAAGCTTGGTGTAAATTGGATAAACCCTGTAGGAGTAGTAGTATAAAATTCATAGCCTGTTTTTTCAAAAAATTAACATTCAAACCAAAATAGCTGACTTCCTGTTGGTCGGAGCTAATGAATGTAAATTAGAAAATTGTCCGGCTTGATGAGAACAATATGTGTACCGAGTTTGGTGACTGTAGGAAAAACTAACCCCCACTTTTGTCAAAAGGTGGCGCTACTGAGCCCCTCCACCACGCCCATTTCTATGGCTTTGTCCATGTCTACTGGTTGACAATATTGATGTGTGTGTCGAGTTTCATGCAATTTGAAGCATGTTAAGAGCCTCAAAAACACTCAAGAATATTATTACAGTTTGACCTGTTGCCATGGCAACAATATTTCAAATATCAAAAATCCTGTCATAGGTCTACATCTGCTGTGTATTGACATTACACTGATGAAGTTTGAAGCAAATCAGGTAAAAATAAGAGGGTGATCTCAAAACATTTCAAAAAGTGATACACTTCCTGCTGCCAGTTGGTGGCGCTATAACTTTGACTCACAATAGTCACATCCATGTGATCAGACTCCTATAACGAACACACTCGTGAAGTTTCATAAAGATCAATATATGTATTAAGACGTTATAACACATTTCCTGTTTCCTTTTTCTCGCCATAAATTCGTTGCCTCGCCACGGCCAAACCGTTCGAGATATCAAAAATCCCCTGGCAATTTTTAATCATCAGTGTCTTGACTTCATGCTGACCGAGTTTGGTGGCGATCGGATTAATCGTCTAGGAGGAGTATATCAAATTCCAGAGCATGCGTTTTTCAAACAACCCTTAATAGCTGACTTCCTGTTGGCGTGGCGATTAACTTAGAGCGCGAAAGTTGTTCGGCCCGATGAGGTCTATATGTGTACCGAGTTTCATACTAATACGTGCAAGCATGTTTAATATATGGACCAAATTTTCAGACTTTTTTCAAGGGGGCGCTGTCGAGCCCCCCTGCCACGCCCGGGTACCAGCCTCTCCGGCGTCCTAATGGCCGCGGATTCCAATGTGTGTGCCAATTTTCAAGAGTTTTTGAGCATGTTAAGGCCCCCAAAAAGCCCCGGAAGACGGAAAAAAAAAATATAATAAAAAAAAAAAAATAAAAAAAAATATAGCTGCGAGCAGCGATGGCGGGCCCAAGCCCGGTGGCACCGCCACCCCGGTGGCTTCAGGGCAACTGTGCACAGCGGGCAATAGGCACTTAAAACGGTTAAACATCAAAGGACTATGTCAAATTCACTCCACATTTACTGCACTACAAGGTGCCGCTATAGAGCCCCTCCTCCCTGCCCATTTTCAAAGGATTACATGTGCCAAGTTTTAACATTATTCTGATGAATTTTGAAGCAAATCAGGTAAAAATAAGAGGGTGATCTCAATGTATGCTGAAAGTGACACATTTTCTGCTTCCAGTTGGTGGCGCTATGACTTTGAATCACAATAGTCAAATCCATGTGATCAGCCTTGTACAACAAAGACTAAGCCAAAGTTTCATCAAAATCAATTAATGTATGCAGAAGTTATAACACTTTGTTTCCCTTTTCTTGCCATAAATTCGTTGCCTCGCCACGGCCAAACCGTTTGAGATATCCAAAATCCGTTTGCAATTAAACAACTTCAATGTGTTAGCAACAAGTTAAAAAAGCTTGGTGTAAATTGGATAAACCCTGTAGGAGTAGTAGTATAAAATTCATAGCCTGTTTTTCAAAAAATTAACATTCAAACCAAAATAGCTGACTTCCTGTTGGTCGGAGCTAATGAATGTAAATTAGAAAATTGTCCGGCTTGATGAGAATAATATGTGTACCGAGTTTGGTGACTGTAGGAAAAACTAACCCCCACTTTTGTCAAAAGGTGGCGCTACTGAGCCCCTCCACCACGCCCATTTCTATGGCTTTGTCCATGTCTACTGGTTGACAATATTGATGTGTGTGTCGAGTTTCATGCAATTTGAAGCATGTTAAGAGCCTCAAAAACACTCAAGAATATTATTACAGTTTGACCTGTTGCCATGGCAACAATATTTCAAATATCAAAAATCCTGTCATAGGTCTACATCTGCTGTGTATTGACATTACACTGATGAAGTTTGAAGCAAATCAGGTAAAAATAAGAGGGTGATCTCAAAGCATTTTAAAAGTGATACACTTCTTGCTGCCATTTGGTGGCGCTATAACTTTGAATCACAATAGTTACATCCATGTGATCAGACTACTACAACCAACACACTCCTGAAGTTTCATAAACATCAATCAATGTATGCAGAAGTTATAACACATTTCCTGTTTCCCTTTTCTCGCCATAAATTCGTTGCCTCGCCACGGCCAAACCGTTTGAGATATCCAAAATCCGTTTGCAATTAAACAACTTCAATGTGTTCGCAACAAGTTAAAAAAAGCTTGGTGTAAATTGGATAAACCCTGTAGGAGTAGTAGTATAAAATTCATAGCCTGTTTTTTCAAAAAATTAACATTCAAACCAAAATAGCTGACTTCCTGTTGGTCGGAGCTAATGAATGTAAATTAGAAAATTGTCCGGCTTGATGAGAATAATATGTGTACCGAGTTTGGTGACTGTAGGAAAAACTAACCCCCACTTTTGTCAAAAGGTGGCGCTACTGAGCCCCTCCACCACGCCCATTTCTATGGCTTTGTCCATGTCTACTGGTTGACAATATTGATGTGTGTGTCGAGTTTCATGCAATTTGAAGCATGTTAAGAGCCTCAAAAACACTCAAGAATATTATTACAGTTTGACCTGTTGCCATGGCAACAATATTTCAAATATCAAAAATCCTGTCATAGGTCTACATCTGCTGTGTATTGACATTACACTGATGAAGTTTGAAGCAAATCAGGTAAAAATAAGAGGGTGATCTCAAAACATTTCAAAAAGTGATACACTTCCTGCTGCCAGTTGGTGGCGCTATAACTTTGACTCACAATAGTCACATCCATGTGATCAGACTCCTATAACGAACACACTCGTGAAGTTTCATAAAGATCAATATATGTATTAAGACGTTATAACACATTTCCTGTTTCCTTTTTCTCGCCATAAATTCGTTGCCTCGCCACGGCCAAACCGTTCGAGATATCAAAAATCCCCTGGCAATTTTTAATCATCAGTGTCTTGACTTCATGCTGACCGAGTTTGGTGGCGATCGGATTAATCGTCTAGGAGGAGTATATCAAATTCCAGAGCATGCGTTTTTCAAACAACCCTTAATAGCTGACTTCCTGTTGGCGTGGCGATTAACTTAGAGCGCGAAAGTTGTTCGGCCCGATGAGGTCTATATGTGTACCGAGTTTCATACTAATACGTGCAAGCATGTTTAATATATGGACCAAATTTTCAGACTTTTTTCAAGGGGGCGCTGTCGAGCCCCCCTGCCACGCCCGGGTACCAGCCTCTCCGGCGTCCTAATGGCCGCGGATTCCAATGTGTGTGCCAATTTTCAAGAGTTTTTGAGCATGTTAAGGCCCCCAAAAAGCCCCGGAAGACGGAAAAAAAAAAAAATAAAAAAAAAAATAATAATAAATATAGCTGCGAGCAGCGATGGCGGGCCCAAGCCCGGTGGCACCGCCACCCCGGTGGCTTCAGGGCAACTGTGCACAGCGGGCAATAGGCACTTAAAACGGTTAAACATCAAAGGACTATGTCAAATTCACTCCACATTTACTGCACTACAAGGTGCCGTTATAGAGCCCCTCCTCCCTGCCCATTTTCAAAGGATTACATGTGCCAAGTTTTAACATTATTCTGATGAATTTTGAAGCAAATCAGGTAAAAATAAGAGGGTGATCTCAATGTATGCTGAAAGTGACACATTTTCTGCTTCCAGTTGGTGGCGCTATGACTTTGAATCACAATAGTCAAATCCATGTGATCAGCCTTGTACAACGAAGACTAAGCCAAAGTTTCATCAAAATCAATTAATGTATGCAGAAGTTAAAACACTTTGTTTCCCTTTTCTTGCCATAAATTCGTTGCCTCGCCACGGCCAAACCGTTTGAGATATCCAAAATCCGTTTGCAATTAAACAACTTCAATGTGTTAGCAACAAGTTAAAAAAAGCTTGGTGTAAATTGGATAAACCCTGTAGGAGTAGTAGTATAAAATTCATAGCCTGTTTTTTCAAAAAATTAACATTCAAACCAAAATAGCTGACTTCCTGTTGGTCGGAGCTAATGAATGTAAATTAGAAAATTGTCCGGCTTGATGAGAATAATATGTGTACCGAGTTTGGTGACTGTAGGAAAAACTAACCCCCACTTTTGTCAAAAGGTGGCGCTACTGAGCCCCTCCACCACGCCCATTTCTATGGCTTTGTCCATGTCTACTGGTTGACAATATTGATGTGTGTGTCGAGTTTCATGCAATTTGAAGCATGTTAAGAGCCTCAAAAACACTCAAGAATATTATTACAGTTTGACCTGTTGCCATGGCAACAATATTTCAAATATCAAAAATCCTGTCATAGGTCTACATCTGCTGTGTATTGACATTACACTGATGAAGTTTGAAGCAAATCAGGTAAAAATAAGAGGGTGATCTCAAAGCATTTTAAAAGTGATACACTTCTTGCTGCCATTTGGTGGCGCTATAACTTTGACTCACAATAGTTACATCCATGTGATCAGACTACTACAACCAACACACTCCTGAAGTTTCATAAACATCAATCAATGTATGCAGAAGTTATAACACATTTCCTGTTTCCCTTTTCTCGCCATAAATTCGTTGCCTCGCCACGGCCAAACCGTTTGAGATATCCAAAATCCGTTTGCAATTAAACAACTTCAATGTGTTCGCAACAAGTTAAAAAAAGCTTGGTGTAAATTGGATAAACCCTGTAGGAGTAGTAGTATAAAATTCATAGCCTGTTTTTTCAAAAAATTAACATTCAAACCAAAATAGCTGACTTCCTGTTGGTCGGAGCTAATGAATGTAAATTAGAAAATTGTCCGGCTTGATGAGAATAATATGTGTACCGAGTTTGGTGACTGTAGGAAAAACTAACCCCCACTTTTGTCAAAAGGTGGCGCTACTGAGCCCCTCCACCACGCCCATTTCTATGGCTTTGTCCATGTCTACTGGTTGACAATATTGATGTGTGTGTCGAGTTTCATGCAATTTGAAGCATGTTAAGAGCCTCAAAAACACTCAAGAATATTATTACAGTTTGACCTGTTGCCATGGCAACAATATTTCAAATATCAAAAATCCTGTCATAGGTCTACATCTGCTGTGTATTGACATTACACTGATGAAGTTTGAAGCAAATCAGGTAAAAATAAGAGGGTGATCTCAAAACATTTCAAAAAGTGATACACTTCCTGCTGCCAGTTGGTGGCGCTATAACTTTGACTCACAATAGTCACATCCATGTGATCAGACTCCTATAACGAACACACTCGTGAAGTTTCATAAAGATCAATATATGTATTAAGACGTTATAACACATTTCCTGTTTCCTTTTTCTCGCCATAAATTCGTTGCCTCGCCACGGCCAAACCGTTCGAGATATCAAAAATCCCCTGGCAATTTTTAATCATCAGTGTCTTGACTTCATGCTGACCGAGTTTGGTGGCGATCGGATTAATCGTCTAGGAGGAGTATATCAAATTCCAGAGCATGCGTTTTTCAAACAACCCTTAATAGCTGACTTCCTGTTGGCGTGGCGATTAACTTAGAGCGCGAAAGTTGTTCGGCCCGATGAGGTCTATATGTGTACCGAGTTTCATACTAATACGTGCAAGCATGTTTAATATATGGACCAAATTTTCAGACTTTTTTCAAGGGGGCGCTGTCGAGCCCCCCTGCCACGCCCGGGTACCAGCCTCTCCGGCGTCCTAATGGCCGCGGATTCCAATGTGTGTGCCAATTTTCAAGAGTTTTTGAGCATGTTAAGGCCCCCAAAAAGCCCCGGAAGACGGAAAAAAAAAAAAAAAAAAAAAAAAAAAAATAAAAAAAAATAATAAATATAGCTGCGAGCAGCGATGGCGGGCCCAAGCCCGGTGGCACCGCCACCCCGGTGGCTTCAGGGCAACTGTGCACAGCGGGCAATAGGCACTTAAAACGGTTAAACATCAAAGGACTATGTCAAATTCACTCCACATTTACTGCACTACAAGGTGCCGTTATAGAGCCCCTCCTCCCTGCCCATTTTCAAAGGATTACATGTGCCAAGTTTTAACATTATTCTGATGAATTTTGAAGCAAATCAGGTAAAAATAAGAGGGTGATCTCAATGTATGCTGAAAGTGACACATTTTCTGCTTCCAGTTGGTGGCGCTATGACTTTGAATCACAATAGTCAAATCCATGTGATCAGCCTTGTACAACGAAGACTAAGCCAAAGTTTCATCAAAATCAATTAATGTATGCAGAAGTTATAACACTTTGTTTCCCTTTTCTTGC